>NC_056733.1:879844996-879966036 GCF_019279795.1 Protopterus annectens
AATCCCACTCCTTCCCAAAGTCATTCAAAAGCTTCCCAGCTAAGGTCTTCAATGATTCTGATTGCCCCATACTGGCCTCGCCAGATATGGTTTCCTTACCTGAAAAAGCATGCAGTGGACGATCCGTGGATCTTAGACCTGATCCCGGATTTGCTAATTCATCAGTCGGGACATTGGCATCAGTCCCTTCAATCTCTGAAATTGACAGCTTGGCTCCTCCACTTCCGACCTTAGTCAGAAGCCACACACTAGACCCTGAAGTTGTTCACATTTTGTCTTCGGCCCATAAACCCACCACTAACAAATTGTACCTCAGTAAGTGGAAAAGGTTTGCTATCTGGGCTCAACTCAAGGGCTTAAACCCTATCACTGCTCCTGTCCCAGAGGTTTTGAAATTCTTAACATCCCTATTTAATCAGGGATCTTCTGTCTCAACTATTAAAGTTCAACTAGCTGCTATTTCTAAATTCCATGAATCTACGGATCCTCCTTTGATGAGCAGCAGGCTATGCAAAACATTCATTAAAGGTGCGAGTCTGTTAAGACCACCAGTTTTTCATCCTGCACCTCCGTGGGATCTTGATTTAGTGCTTCGCGCATTAACATCTCCCCCTTTTGAACCGGCTGCTACATGCGAATTAAAATATCTGTCATGGAAAACGGCATTCTTAGTGGCTATTACTTCAGCAAGAAGAGTCTCAGAACTTCAAGCCCTGTCTATTAAACCACCGTACTTGATTTTCCACAAAGATAGAGTATCACTTAGGCCTAATCCATCCTTTGTCCCAAAGGTCTGTTCTAGTTTCTGTCTTCAACAATCCCTAGAACTACCAGTTTTCTTTCCAAAATTCTCTAATGAGGCAGAATACACTCTCCATAAATTGGATGTTCACAGGCAATTACGCTTCTATTTAGACAGGACCCAGCAACTTCGTAAGTCAGACCAGTTGTTTGTGTCCTTCTCAGATAATAAATTGGGCCAAACCATCACAAAAGCTACAATCTCAAAATGGATCAGAGATTGCATAATTCAGGCCTATTCTTCTTCAAATAAGCAACTCGCATCATCTATCAAAGCTCATTCTACCAGAGCTATGGCTACTTCTATAGCCTTTCATTCCAAGCTCGCTATTTCGGAAATTTGTGCTGTGCTACTTGGTCCAACCCGCACACTTTCATTTCCCACTACAAATTGGATGTGGCATCTAAAGGACGAGCTTCATTTGGTTCCACGGTACTCAGGAGTGTTTTCCAGTGAGCCACCCAGGATTCAGGTGCTAGGGACGCTGTCCCATCATTGAGAATGTAGGCGAGATAGGATCACATAACATCTTTTAGTTATGTACTCACCATAACTTCAGATGTTTGGGAACCATCTGCCTACATTCCTGATACCCACCCTCCTTCCCCTACCTTGCAGATCAGAAGAGATAGAACGGTTTTGAGCTCCACTGTTTTTATCTTGTTTCATCTGACGATGTTATATAAGCAGGGTATGCATGTGTGCATGTATGCGGACAAACTAGATCTGGGGGACTGGTAGTGGTGCATCCTGGGATATAGTAAGCTCAGCCAATAAGAGACTTCGCTCTTTGGCATAAGCGTGCCGAGTCGGAGCCGAGGGATCGGCTCCGAACCCATCATTCAGAATGTAGGCGAGATGGATCCCAAACATCTGAAGTTATGGTGAGTACATAACTAAAAGTTCTCCTTGTACAGCCTGTACGATACTGCAGCAGTAATCCTTATGGCGGCTGTAGTATAGGTTTGACCTTCTTGACACTGTCCTTCTGCATGGCATGTGCACTGCCGCTCCCAAGGTTAGGGGCTAGATGTTCTTCGTGTTTCACTGTTGCAGTCATCACACTTGGGTTATCTGCCGGCAGGTAGCCCTCAGTTGGCCCGAATACTAGAGACTTAGTATTTCTGCGTCGGTTGCTGTCGCTTCAGAACTGACATCAGCTTGTCAGGGGTATAAAAACAGGTAGCCGACACCATTACATCAGTCTTTCTTGCCGAGGAGCCCGAAGCAGAAGCAGTTCACACGAGTGCTGGTTGGCCGCTACCTGAGTTTTCGTTTCCGAATTGAATCATCCTGAAGTCTTCTAAAGCTAAGTACCCCATTGGGGATCCTTTTTTCTTGCTTTAAACCGATGTCAGAAAAAGTTAACAATTGTCTTGTGTGGAAAGAAAATACCACACCGAGATTTTCATTCTTACTGCATCACCTGTTTAGGCCCAGACCACGATGCATCTCGCTGTCAGTTTTGTGCTTTGTTCAGCGCCCGAACTCTTCATTGTCTGGTCCTTATTGTTGCTAAATAGTTTCGATGTTCTTATTGTTTCACTGTTGCAGTCATCACTTTAGGGTTATCTGCTTGCAGTAGCCCTCATTCAGCCTGATTAACAAAGTCTTGGGTCCTACATCAGTTGCTGTCCCTTCTTCCATGATGTCAGGTCGTCAGGGGTATAAAACATGCAGCTGACACCATTACCCCAGTCTTTCTTGCTGTGCGGTGCCCAAAGCAGAAGCAGTTCGCAAGTGCCGGTTGGCCGACTCCTGAAATTTTCGTTTTCGAGTTTCAGATCAGAAGTCTTCAACTAAAGCTAAGTACCCCATTGGCGAAACTTTTTCTTGCGCCTTACCGATGTCAGTGAAAGTTAATAATTGCATTACTTGTGGAAAGCAAATACCTCATAAAGATTTTCATTCATACTGTATTCCTTGCCTAGGCCCTGACCACAACGTACCTTGCTGTCAGTTTTGTGCTTTAATCGTTGGTATATTTTCGCCTCTAAATATTTCGGTTCTCAGTTTAATTATCCAGAAATGTTGTCGGTTAGCCATCCGACTACTGGGATTCCAAAAAAAATGCAAGGATAAAGACAGAGACAGACCGCCGAGGTCCAGAACTGCCGGCGACGCTTCTCCTAAGCCAGTCGCCAGTTCGCCGGTACTCAGCGAGGTGCTTTCTCAGCCTCTGATACCTGCTACTTCTAATTCACAGGCCTCTACTGAGACACATTCGGAGTCCGGTATGCCGCGAGATGCTTCAACTATGGAATCTGCAGATGTCTCTACCTTGGATTGGTCCAGAGCTGCTGTGCAGACACTGGCTTCTGAGGGTGTATTCAGGCCTACGGACTTGCATATTAAACCAACGCCGCCTCCTTCTTTTATGCCTAAATCTTGAACCATGCCTAAAAAAACGACGCCCAGGCCGCATGCTCGGGTCTCTATGCCTAAAAAACAAATAAGAATGGCCGAAGATCTTATAACTCTAATCAGGGAAGCCAGCCTCCCCCTTCTAAGAGACCTAGGACTGAAGTTGTTTATGAATCTTCTGACCAGGATTCTGATTTTTCTGATTCTTCTGATGATCTGGATTTGCCCTTATCTACTTATGAGGATTCTGATGCAGAGGACTCTATTTCTTCTGCTTCCCCTCCAGAGGATTTTTCTTTTGGTGAAACCTTACATACTCTAAGGGAGCATTTCCACTGAGAAAGCCAGGATTTTTCTGATTCAAAAAAGAGGCTTAGGGATTTCTTACTCCTGCCGCAGAATAGGCCTTTAGCTGTTCCTCTTGTACTAGACATTGCTGATGATGCTTTCTCGGAATCTAGTTTGGCCTCCTGCTCCCAGAAAACCTGAGAGATATTACAGGGATGTTCTTCGTGTTTCACTGTTGCAGTCATTACATTTGGGTAATCCTGCTGGCAGGTTGCCCTCAGCCGGCCTGAATTCCAAAGTCCTGGGTCCTGCGTCGGCTGCTGTCGCCCCTTCCCTGACGTCAGGTCGTCAGGGGTGTAAAAGATGCGGCCGATGCCATTTTCTTTAGACTTTCTTGCCGTGTGGTGCCCGAAGCAGAAGCAGATGTTCTTCATCTCACATTGCTGCAGTCCTTACATATGGGTAGTCCGCTGTCCTCGGTCGGCCCGAATACCAAAGTATTAGGCTGACATCGGTCAAGGCGCTTAAAACTGACATCAGGACGTCAGGGTACAAAAGCACATGACCGACGTAATTTCCTCAGTCTTTTTTGCCGCATGGTCCGATGCAGAAGCAGCGTTGCAAGTGCCGTTCGGCGTTCTGAAATTTTTCGAATTCGGAGTTTCAGACCGAATCCAAGTTGGCTAAGTACCCCGTTGGGGATTATTTTGTTTTTTTCTTGCCTCAGTGTTTTACCGGATGTCAGAAAAAGTGAATAACTGTATTTCTTGTGGGAAACCGATACCGCATAGGGATTATCATTCTTTGTGTATTCCTTGTTTGGGGCCTGAGCACGACGTTGTTGGGTGTCGCTTTTGTGCTAGGTTCAATAAACGCACTATTAAGCGAAGGTTGGATTGTGCCAGGCTGGTCTTTGGGAAGCGGTGCAATTATAATATGCCGTCGGATTCTCCGGCGCCCGCTTCTGCGAAGAAGTGCAAAGACAAAACAGTTAAACCCAGGCAATATGAGTCATCCGTTCCGGACGCCGGTTCTTTAGAGGCTTCAGTGGAACCGGTGGTTCCGACAGAGACTTCTCTGGAGTATCAGGGGGAGACTTTGATTTTGCAGGAGGTGGTCTCTCAGGAGGCAGGTCAGGCTGAAGGGGCTTCCCAAGTTACTGTACTCCCCTCCCTTCCTAGGGTGGTTAGGCCTTCTCCTTCTGTTTCCAAGGCTTCTCCCAGAGGCAGGCCAGTTTCAGCTTCTGTTGGTGTCACTCCTAGTTCAGCAGGGTCTGTGCCTAAGAAGCACATGCTTAAAATGGCAGAAGATTTAATTACTCTGATTAGAGGTTCTATGCCCCCTCCTGATAAGTGGCCTAGGGTGGAGCCAGAGTTGGGAAGTTTTGAACAGGCTTCGGATATTTCAGAGTCTTCAGCTGAAGACTTGCAGGAGTATTCTCCTTATTCTGATTCTGATGCAGATGATTCCACTCCTTCTGCTTCTCCTCAAGAGGATTTTTCTTTTTCAGAGACACTTCATTCTATGAGGGAACATTTTAAGTGGGAAGGTCAGGACTTCTCTGATTCTAGGAAAAGGCTTAGGGAGTTTTTGCTGTTACCCCAGCATAGGCCCTTGGCTATACCCCCTGTTCTGGATGTTGTGGAAGATGTGTTTGCAGAGGCTTCACTTAATCCTGATTCTCTGCCTCCTGCTCCTGTTAAACCGGATAGGTATTACAGGGTGCCTGAGGCTCATAAATATCTTTATAAGAGTCCTAGGGCGGACCCAGAAACTATTAGTCAGGGACCTAAGGGTGTCAAGGCCTGTGTTGTAAAAAAATCCGGTTCTTCTAGATAAAGAAGCCAGAGCTTTGGATAGTTGGGGAAAGAAGGTCTATACATCTTCTACCTTAGCTGTGAGGGCTTTGAATTGCCAGTTTCATATGTTGAAATATCAAAACTTTCTTCTTTCTCAATTGAAGTCTAAGGTGGATGCTCTGGCGGAAGGCATTGAGTGTAAAGAGTTGCAAGATTTGGTGCATGTCTCTGAACAAGTGGGTAAGCATTCATTACAGTGTGGTTTTGATGCTGTGCAGGCCTCGTCTAGGGTGGCTGCCACTGGCTCAGTTCTTCGCAGGCACGCCTGGTTAAAGGATCAGAATTTATCTGACCATGTTAAGACAAGGATTTTGGATGCTCCTTTGCAGTCTGATGTGTTGTTTGGTTCACCTGTGGAATCAGTCTTGAAGAAAATGGAAGACAAGGCTAAGTCTATGCAGGCTGTTAAGGATTTTTGCAAGTTCAGCCTCCAAGTTTAGTAGGAATTGGCCTGCTAAGGGGTGGACGTATCCTTCTTATGATTCTCAGTCTAGGGGTAGATCTAGACGTGGTAGGGGCAGAACTCAGAGTTCTTTCAGGCCTAGAACAGGGAGTTCACCTGCACAATCTTCGGGTGAGGGCAGGGGCCAGTCCTTTCGTAAACAGGCCCAATGACCAACTTTTTCAGCTGCCAGATCCTTCTTGCCTGGCAGCACCTTTGGGAGGAAGGTTAGCACTCTTCAAGCAAAATTGGATGTTGATTACCCAAGACAAATGGGTATTGGATATCATACACCAGGGTTACAAGTTTTATTTCCATACCTTGCCTCCTTTCAAAGGCATGCCGGACGTTCCTCCTCAGCAAAGACTAGAGGCTCAAGCAAATTTCTTTACTACTTCAAATAGGGGCCATACAAACGGTTCCTCTGCCAGAAGTGGGCCTAGGATTTTATTCTCGCCTGTTTCTAGTACCAAAGAAAGGAAACACGTGGAGACCAATTTTGGATTTATCCATCCTCAACACATATCTGGACATTCCCAAGTTCAAAATGTTAACGTTACAACAGCTTTTACCTCTGCTGGGCAAAGATCACTGGATGGTGACTCTGGATCTCAAAGAGGCTTACCTTCATGTTCCTATCAGGCCCAGTTGCAGGAAGTATCTGCGTTGGGCTGGGACTTCACATTATCAGTTCTCTGCATTGCCCTTTGGCTTATCTACTGCGCCCAGAGTGTTCACGAAGGTTCTGGCTCCAGTGGTAGCTTTCTTCAGGCTAAGAGGAATACAGATCTATCCTTATTTGGACGATTGCCAGATACTGGCCCAAGAAAAGGACGAACTTCTTCATCATTTACAGTATGTGTTGGCAGTGTTAAGATGCCTGGGGTATTCTGTGAACGAAATAAAGTCCAGTCTAGTACCCTCTCAGGACATGTGCTTTCTGGGTGTGAGACTGAATACAGCATCCCAGATGGCCTTTTTGACCCCGGACAAACAAAAGAATCTTTCTCTTTACTTCCACCAGTTGTCTCATCAGTCCAGGCTGACTGCAAGGACAGTCCTTCAATCCTTGGGGTTCATGGCATCTTGTATTCTGGTACTTCCCAATGCCAAACTGCATATGAGGAAGCTACAATGGTATCTCAAGAATGTATGGACACAGCACTGCCAAGATTTGGACACTGTCATTCAAATAATACCTTGCATTCAAAAGGAATTTTTGTGGTGGGCTCAGGAAATGTCACCTAAACAAGGGACTCTCTGTGACCCGGCCAGAGGCGAGTCAGATTTTAACGACAGATGCCTCAGACAAAGCTTGGGGAGCTCATCTAAATGGAAAATGGATACAAAACACGTGGCCTGCCAGACTTCAACATCTACATAACAACTTGAAGGAGATGTTAGCAGTCCAATTTGCATTGATAGCTTTCAAGGATTTACTTCTTCCAGGGCAGGTGTTGATTCAAACAGACAACACAACTGTCATGTGGTACATCAACAAGCAAGGGGAACATTCTTATCCTCTATGCAGACAAGCAATGATTTTGTGGGAGACTGCTCTCAGTTTACAGCTAAATCTTCAGGCAAGGTTTCTGCCAGGAGCACAGAACTCCTTAGCAGATGTGTTGAGCAGACGAATTATGGATCCCCACGAGTGGAAATTGGATCCTCATGTATTCCAGAGGTTGACAGTGTTATGGGGAACTCCAGACATAGATCTGTTCGCTTCTCCACTAAATTACCAGCTGCCAAAGTTTTGCACAAAAGGTTTCATCCCTCAGCTTGGAAAGTGGATGCTCTCTCATTCAATTGGAGCAATCTTCATGTATGCCTTTCCACCTCTGCCTCTCCTCCCAAAGGTACTGCTGAAGGTCAGACAGGACAAGCCAAACATGATTTTAATAGCTCCAGATTGGCCTCGACAGCACTGGTACCCATTACTGAGAAGTCTGGTACAGGAGCCTCCATGGCCTTTGCCTTCGATTCCTCACCTGCTGTCTCAGGAGAACGGTCATTTACTCAATGTCAAACTTCATTCTCTACATCTGACAGCCTGGCATATTCTGGTTTAAACCCTGGAGGGTCTCAGCTTCCACAAGTTTTGAATGTTATTTTGGAGGCCAGAAGGCCTAGTACAAGGAAAGTTTACGCAGATAAATGGAGGAGATTTTTATTTTGGAGTACAGCAAAGGACTTTGATGTTTCTAAACCTAATTTAAGTGTGGCGCTTCAATACCTTACTGAGTTATTGGACAAAGGTTTGTCCTTCTCCTCTATAAAGGTTCATGCTGCAGCAATCTCTGCTCACTATGACTGTGACCCACCATTATTTTCTCAGCCTTTGTTTAAGCAATTCCTTAGAGGGGCAAAGAATATAAGGCCCCCACGTAGAGCTCCTACTCCTGCTTGGGATCTCAATTTTGTGTTGGAGAAACTCACTCTACAACCTTTTTGAGCCTGCAGCATCGGCAGAGTTGAAATATTTATCTTGGAAGACTGTTTTTTTGTTGGCCATTAGCTCTGCGAGAAGGGTTTCTGAATTACAGGCCCTTATGGCAGTTGAGCCTTTCTTAATTTTCCACAAGGATAGGGTGTCTTTGCATACTAACCCTTCTTTTATGCCTAAAGTGGTTTCTAGTGTGGCTTTAAACCAAACTATTCATTTGCCGACTTTTTATGCAAACCCCCAAAATAAAGGGGAAAAGATTTTGCACACTTTGGATATTCACAGACAGTTGCGATATTATTTGAGCAGAACTAAAGGGTTCAGGCAGTCTCAGCAGTTGTTTGTTTCTTTTGCTTTGGGTTCTCAGGGCAAACCTGTTTCAAAACAAACTATTTCTAAGTGGATTGGTTTTGTATTGCTTTCTGTTATTCCCATCATGGTAAGGAGATTCCAGCTGGGATTAGGCCTCATTCCACTAGGGCTACTGCCACTTCTACAGCTTTTTAAGGGGTGGCTACTAAAGATATTTTGGAAGCAGCTACTTGGAGTTCAGTGCATACTTTCTCTAAGCATTACCACCTTCCACTTTACTCTAAATCTAGGGCTGGATTTGCAACTGCAATTTTACAAGGCATGTTGGCAGCTCCTAATGCTTTCTAGTTTTGCCATCCTCCCTTACCTCTGCTTTGGGATTCTACCCATATGTAAGGACTGCAGCAATGTGAGATGAAGAACATAGTACAGTTTTGTACCTACCATAAATGTAGATGTTCGAAGATCCACATTGCTGCAGTCCAATTTACCCTCCCTCCTTCCCCTCTGTTGTTGAAGGTGGTGGGATTTGTGTTGTACATATTGTAAATATGGTTAGTGCACGGGTGGTTGGTTGGGTTTTGCTGGTTTTTGGCTTTGGCCTGTCTTGTTAGGGCCTTCTGACATCTGGGGCAAGAAAAGACTGAAGAAATGACGTCGGTCATGCGCTTTTGTACCCTGACGTCCTGATGTCAGTTTTAAGCGCCTTGACCGACGTCAGCCTAATACTTTGGTATTCGGGCCGACCGAGGACAGTGGACTACCTATATGTAAGGACTGCAGCAATGTGGATCTTCGAACATCTACATTTATGGTAGGTACAAAACTGTACTTTCGCAAGTGCCGGTCGGCCGACTCCTGAGATGTTCGAGTTTCAGATCCGAAGTCTTCTATAAAGCTAAGTACCCCATTGGGGAAACTTTTTTCTTGCTCCAGACCAGTGTCAGAAAAAGTTGATAATTGTATTTCTTGTGGGAAGCTCATAAGGACTTTCATTCTTACTGTATTTTTTGCCTAGGCCCTGACCATAAGGTTTCAGGTTGTCGGTTTTGTGCTAGATTTAACCAACGCACTGTTAAGCGTCCGTATGATATTGCATTAAACATTTTTGGATGCAGATTTAATTATCCAGGAATGTTGTCGATAGCCATCCGACTACCGGAGTTCACAAAAAACACAAAGAAAAAGATAGACAAATGAGGCCCAAAACCGACGACAAAGCTTCTCCTAAGCCATTCGCCGGTTCTCAGTGAGGCGCTTTCGCAGCCCATGATGCCCGCTACTTTAGAGTCGCAGGCCGCTACCAACTCCCACGTGGAGTCTGCTATGCCGCTGGAAACTCAAGGTATTGGAGCTTCAGACGCTATTCCTTCAGATGGGTCCGGAGCTGCTGAGCAGGCACCGGCTTCTGAGGGTGTATTCAGACCTAAACATTTATACATTAAACCGACTTCAAAGACTAAAGCACCTTCAAAGGTAAAGAAGCAAACTCAAGAGCCACGTGGACAGGCCTCCATGCCCAAAAAGCAGATGCTCAAAGACTTGATTACCTTGATCAGGGGTTCCCATCCCCCTCCTGATAAGAGGCCTAGGCAAGAGACTGACTATGAATCTTCAGATCAGGTTTCCATTTCTTCTGATTCCTCTTCTGATCAGGAATATTCTCTTCCCCCCTATGAGGATTCTGATGCTGAAGAATCTATACCTTCAGCTTCTCCTCCAGAGGACTATTCTTTTGGAGAAACCTTACATACCATGAGGGAGCATTTCCACTGGGAGAGCCAAGATTTTTCAGAATCTAAAAAGAGGCTCGGGGATTTCCTGTTGCTACCTCAACAGAAGCCACTAGCCATCCCACCTGTGTTAGACATTGTAGATGATGTGTTTTCGGAGTCTAGTCTTACCCCTGACTCCTTACCTCCAGCTCCTGTTAAGCCCGACAGATATTACAGGGTTCCTGACTCACATAAATTCCTTTTTAAAAACCCTGCTGCAGACCCAGAAACTATTTCTCAGGGTCCCAAAGGAGTCAAGGCTTCCGCTGCAAAAAACCCTACCCCCTCTGACAGAGATTCTAGGGCACTGGATAGATGGGGAAAAAAGGTTTACACATCTGCTACCTTGGCTATAAGGGCCTTAAACTGTCAGTTTCATATGCTCAAATATCAGCAACATGTTATGGCATTGCTTAAACAGAAAATGTTGTTAAACTCTGAATGTGCAGAAAACAAGGAAATGCAGGATTTATTGCATGCAGCTGAACAAGTTGGAAAGCATACTTTGCAATGTGGTTTTGATTCTTTGGAGGCCTCCTGCAGGGCCGCAATTACAGGTTCTGTAATTAGGAGGCATGCTTGGTTAAAGGAACAAAATCATGCTAAAGTTAAATTATTAGATGTACCTTTACAGCATGATACTTTGTTTGGTGTTAAGGCAGAAGAGGTGTTAAAGAAAATGGAGGACAAAGGTAAATCTATGCAAACGGTCTAAAAGATTTTTTACAAGTACAGCCACCTAGGTTTATTAGACACTGGCCAAGAAAGAATTGGTCCTTTCCTGTGTCAGACAGACCTCAAAGGGGCAGATCCCAGGCACAGGGTTCATTCCGCTCAAAACAGTGGGGGGGCTTCTACCTCCAAAGTTGGAGAAGACGAATCACAACCATTCAGGAAACGGTCCCAATGACTTCCCCCTGCCTGCACCAAGCACTTATCTCCTGGCAGCCCCCTTAGGGGGACAATTAGCATTTTTTCTCAAAATTGGCACATTATAACCCAGGACAAGTGGGTTCTAAATATTGTGTCATAAGGCTACAAGCTCCATTTTCATACCCTGCCAAAGGCAAACGGCTGGCCAGATCTGCCAAAAAATCAATGGGCAGAGGCACAAAAACAAGTCTCATCCCTCATGGACATGGGGGCCATTCAATTAGTACCAAAGCAAGAGCAGGGACAAGGATTTTACTCAAGACTGTTCTTGGTACCCAGAAACGACAAGGCCTTGGAGGCCAGTACTGGACCCCTATCTATTTTGAACACATTCCTGGATATACCAAAATTCAAGATGTTGACTTTGCAGCAGCTTCTGCCCATGCTGGGCAAGAGAGCTTGGCTTGTGACTTTAGACCTAAAAGAGGCATACCTGCATGTCCCAGTCAGACAAATATGCAGCAGATACCTCAGATTCAAGGCTGGCTCAATGCATTACCAATTCTCTGCACTTCCCTTTGGCTTATCTACTGCGCCCAGGGTCTTTACAAAATGCCTGGCACCAGTAATGGCATTCTGCAGACAGAGGAATACAAATATATGCTTACTTGGACGACTGTCTAATTCAAGCAGAGAACAAGGACATTCTTCTACAGCATCTGGCGTTTGTGAAAAGACTTCATGCCTAGTGTACACAGTCAACGTAAAGAAATCAAAATTAGTACCCTCTCAAGAGATAATATTCCTGAGTGCAAGCTTAAATACAACTGCCCAGATGGCTTATCTCATGCCAGACAAACAAAGGCAAATGACTACCTATTTCAAAATGCTGGCAACAAAGGCCCAGTTATCTGCAAGGAAAAATTCTGCAGGCTTTGGGCTTCATGGCATCCTGCATCCTACTAATTCCATGTGCAAGACTGCATATGAGGAAACTTCAATGGTACCTAAAAAGTGTTTTGACTCAACATTGCCACAGCCTGGAAACTATGATTACTCTCATTCCATGCCTGCAACAGGAGTTTCGATGGTGGGCAAAGGCTTGTCACCAAAACAAGGGACAGCCATTCACATTACCCCCAGCCAGGCATATACTAACAATGGATGCATCAGATTATGCCTGGGGGGGCCCACATGGCAGGAAGATGCATTCAGGGCACATGGACCTCAAACCAAATGCATCTACATATCAATCAAAAAGAGATGCTAGCAGTTCAAAATGCCTTGCCAGCCTTCAAGGACCTACTTCATCCAGGACAACTACTGATAATGACAGACAACACCACGGTTATGTGGTATATAAACAAGCAGGGGGGGGCACTCATTCTTACCCTCTTTGCAGACTAGCCATGACTTTGTGGGACACAGCATTGACTTACCAAGTACACCTACAGGCACAATTCCTGCCAGGAAGGAAAAATACTCTGGCAGATGACCTAAGCAGAAACCTCATGGATCCCCACGAGTGGCACGTGGATCCACAAGTCTTCAGCATGATAACAAGGAAATGGGGATGCCCGGACATAGATCTATTTGCCTCCCCTCACAACTACCAACTAAAAAGATTCTGCACAAGGATTTATCACAGACAAGCATGGGAAGTGGACGCCCTATCTTTCATCTGGAAAAACCTATCGGTATACGCATTTCCCCTCTGCCTCTCCTCCCCAAGGTACTCCTAAAGGTCAGACAGGAGAAGCCAAGGATGATACTAATTAACCCAGACCGGCCTTGCCAGTACTGGTATCCAATACTAAGGAGCTTGTCTCATTGCCCAGCTTGGACCTTGCCTCGGATACCCTCATCTACTGTCCCAGCAAAACAATCAGATCCTGCACAGCCAACTCAGGACTTTAAACCTGACAGCATGGCGGATAATGTAGTCATACAAAACACACCTCTCAGTAAAGCTGTGATGGATGTCATTTTGGAGGCCGGAAGGCCTAGTACTAGAAAATCTTATGCTGGAAAATGGAAGAGATTTTGTGCTTGGAACCAGGCACAAGGAACTGATACACCTGTGCCAAATACTCCTCAGATTTTGCAATACTTGACTGAGATGCTGGACAAAGGTTTTCATCTATTAAAATTCATGCCTCTGCCATTTGGGCTCATTACAATACAGAGCCACCAATCTTTTCTCATCCCTTACTAAAACAGTACCTCAGAGGAGCCAAAAACTTAAGGCCTCCAGGAAGATCACCAGTGCCTGCATGGGACCTCAACTATGTCTTGGAAAAACTCACCCTGCCACCTTTTGAGCCAGCTGCTACGGCTGATAAAAAGTTTTTATCTTGGAAAACAGCTCTGCTCCTAGCAATATCTTCTGCAAGACGAGTTTCAGAGCTTCAGGCACTCATGGCTGTGGAACCTTTTATCATTTTTTATCCAGACTGGGTCTCTCTGAGGACAAACCCAACATTTATGCCTAAGGTGGTGTCCAGTGTGGCTCTTAACCAAACTAGTCATCTGCCAACTTTTTATCCAAATCCACAGAACGGGGGGGGGGGGAGAGAATTCTGCATTCTTTGGACGTACACAGACAGCTTAGATTCTACTTGGACAGAACCAAAGTTTTCCGAAAGACAGAACAATTAATAGTGGCATATGCTGCAGGATCACAAGGAAAGGCCATCTCAAAGCAGACTTTTTCAAAGTGGATAGGCCACTGCATTTGTTTCTGCTACTTGCACCATGGCAAGCCAGTGCCTAAGGGCATTAGGCCACATTCAACCAGAGCTGCAGCCTCTTCAGCAGCCTTTCTCAGGGGAGTACCAACCAAGGACATTTTAGAGGCTGCTACTTGGAGTTCAGTGCACACCTTTACCAAGCACCATCATCTGCCACTCTACTCTAAATCCAGGGCAGGCTTTGCCACTGCAGTTCTGCAGGGCCTCATAGCTGTTCCTAATGCTGTTTAGCTCCAGCCTCCCATCCATAGCTTTGGGATTCTACCCAAATGTAATGACTGCAACAGTGAAATACGAATAACATAGTACAGTTGTGTACACTTACCATAAATGTAGATGTTAGAGTGTATTCACTGTTGCAGTCCAGGTTACCCACCCGCCATCCCCCTTTCTTCTGATGGAACCTGTCTTTCCTTCTCTGATTTATACAAGCTATGTGGTGTATTTGCTTGTAGATGAAGGTAAAGTTTATATTGGTGCATGTATTTATATGTATATAAATTTTGGCTACCCTTTTAAGGGGGCACCTGACATCTGGGGCAAGAAAAACTAAAGAAAATGGCGTCAGCCGCATCTTTTATACCCCTGAAGACCTGATGTCAGGGAAGGGGCGACAGCGGCCGACGCAGGACCCAGGACTTTGGAAATCAGGCTGGCTGAGGGCAACCTGTCAGCAGGATTACCCAAATGTAATGACTACAACAGTGAATACACTCGAACATCTACATTACATCTACATTTATGGTAAGTGTACACAACTGTACTTTCCTGATTCCCACAAGTTCCTTTTTAAAAATCATATTGCGGATCCAGAGACTATTTCACAGGGACCCAAGGGCATTAAGGCTTCTTCTGCAAAAAATCCTACCCCTTCTGATAGAGACTCCAGGGCGCTGGATAGATGGGGTAAGAAGGTTTACACTTATGCAACCTTGGCCATTAGGGTTTTAAACTGCCATTTTCATATGTTAAAGTACCAACAACATGTTATTGGATTGCTTAAACAGAAAATGATGTTCATTCCTGACTGTGCGGTAAATAAAGAATTACAGGATTTAATGCATTCTCCTGAACAGGTTGGAAAACATACTTTGCAATGTGGATTTGATTCTTTAGAGGCCTCTTGCAGGGCTGCTGTTACTGGGTCTGTGCTCAGAAGGCATGCTTGGCTCAAGGAGCGATCTTTACCTGATTGTGTTAAAGCTAGATTGTTGGATGCTCCCTTAAACCAGGACCACCTGTTTGGCAACAAGGCTGAGGAAGTTCTTAAAAAGATGGAAGATAAAGCTAAATATATGCAAACTGTTAAAGATTTCTTACAAGTTCAGCCTCCTAGATTTAGTAGGCACTGGCCCTCTAAGAATTGGTCATTTCCAGCCCCTTCCAGGTCTTCCCAAGCCAAACCCAGACATAGAAACCCCAGGTTTCAGTCCCAAGGGACACACAAGACTAAGCAGTGGGGGTTCCTGCTCCCAAATCAGGGAGTAGTAAGACTCCCCCTATGGAAAACAGTCTCAATGACTTGCTTCTAAACCTTACAAGCACTTCCCAACTGAATGTTCCTTTAGGTGGAAAGATTGGTTTGCAGGCCAGAAACTGGGAACTCATTACCCATGACAAATGGGTTTTAAATATAGTGTCCCAAGGATACAGATTTCACTTCCACACCTTACCAACACCAAGCGGGTGGGCAGAGTCCCAAAAACAAGTACCCTCTCTCTCAAGCATAGTGGCTATTCAGTTGGTACCAGAAAGGGAAAAGGGGCAAGGGTTCTATTAGAGACTTTTCCTGGTACCCAGAAAAGGAAATACATGGTGTCCTATCCTGGACCTTTCTACTCTAAATACTTTTCTGGTGATTCCAAAATTCAAGATGCTGACTCTTCACCAGCTGCTTCCTATGCTATGCAAAGATGCATGTTTGGTAACACTAGACTTAAAAGAAGCATACCTGCACATCCTTATCAGGGAGTCTTGCAGAAGATACCTACGCTTCAAAGCAGGCTACATGCACCATCAGTTCTCTGCACTGCCCTTTGGCTTATCTACTGCGCCCAGGGTATTCACAAAGTGCCTAGCTCCAGTCATTGCATTCTGCAGGCAAAGAAATATTCAGATATACCCACACCTGGACGATTGTGTAATTCAGGCAGAAAGCCAGGACATACTTTTGAATCATCTGGCCTTTGTTCAAAGGGTACTGACTTGTCTGGGGTACACCATAAGCAAAAAGAAATCACACCTGGTGCCCTGTCAACAAATTATATTCCTGGGAGCGAGCTTGAGTACAACTTCCCAGATGGCTTTCCTCACACCAGAGAAACGGATTCATTTGACAATCTACTTCAAAGAAGTGGCCACAAAAACCCAGTTATCTGCAAGGCAAATTCTGCAAGCTTTGGGGTTCATGGCCTCCTGCATTCTTCTAATTCCATATGCAGTGCTGCATATGAGGAAACTGCAGTGGTATCTCAAAAGCCTGTGGGGTCAACATTCACAGGATGTAGAAGCAATGATTCCTATCATACCTTGCCTATGCCTAGAGTTCTTTTGGTGGGCAGAGGCCTGCCACCAAAACAGGGGACTACCATTCACACTACCCCCTGCCCAAACCTTAACAGACACATCAGACTATGCATGGGGGGCCCACCTGGCAGGGAAGTGCATTCAGGGCAAATGGAACCCATGTCAAATGCACCTGCATATCAATCAAAAAGAAATGTTAGCTGTACAGAATGCTCTGACAGCCTTCAAGGACCACATTCTTCCAGGACAATTAATGATAAAGACAGACAACACCACTGTTATGTGGTACATAAACAAGCAGGGAGGTACACATTCTTACCCCCTCTGCAGACTAGCCATGGCATTGTGGAGCACAGCCCTGAGCTATCAAGTACATCTACAACTCAATTCCTGCCAGGAAAACTAAATACACTGGCAGATGAACTAAGCAGAAAACCTCATGGACCCCCACGAGTAGAAACTGGAACCAAGGATTTTCAACATGTTGACAAGCAAATGGGGGAGCCCAGATATAGACCTGTTTGCCTCCCCTCAAAACTATCAGTTGGACAAATTCTGCACAGGGACTCCACACAAACAAACTTGGAAAGTGGATGCTCTGTCCTTCAGCTGGGTAAACCTATCAGTTTATACCTTTCCTCCTCTGCCTCTGCTCTCCAAAGTACTACTAAAGATCAAACAAGACAAACCAAGGACAATTTTGATTGCACCAGATGGGCCATGCCAACATTGGTACCCCGTCTTGTGCACTGTGTCACTGTTGGCCCCATGGCACCTGCGTCAGACTCCTACTCTATTGTCTCAGCAGGAGAACCAAATTCTGCACCCTCAACTTCAAACACTGAATTTAGCAGCAAAAGTGGTCCAGGAAAGTAAATAATGTGGGAAGAAATAGCCAGGGAATTGTTATGGCTAGGCTTGTATAGGCCCTAGGGCTGATAGCCTAGTACCAACCTATTAACCTATTACATAATTTCTCCTTTACCATCACTCAGTAAACCTGTGATGGATATCATTTTAGAGGCAAGGAGGCCTAGTACTAGAAAGTCTTATGCTGAAAAATGGAAAAGATTCTGTGCCTGGAACCAATCTCAAGGGATGAGCACAACAGTGCCCAGTTTACCTCAAATTTTACAATACCTAACTGAGATGCTTCATAAGGGCCTGTCTTTTTCCTCCATCAAAATTTACGCCTCAGCCATCTCAGCTCATTATAACACAGAGCCACCCCTCTTCTCTCAACCACTGCTTAAGCAGTTTTTCAGAGGGGCCAAGAATCTACGACCACCCAGGAGAGCTCCAACTCCAGCCTGGGACCTCAACTTTGTTTTGGAAAAGCTCACCCTTTCTCCTTTCTAGCCAGCTGCCATTGCGGACATAAAATTCCTTTCTTGGAAAACAGCTTTCCTTGTAGCAATCACTTCAGCAAGAAGGGTATCTGAATTACAGGCCCTCTTGGCAGTGGAGCCTTTCATCATCTTTCATGTGGACAGGGTGTCCCTCAGGACCAATCCCTCCTTCAAGCCCAAGGTGGTATCCAGTGTGGCCCTTAATCAGTCCATACATTTGCCAACCTTCTCTCCTAATCCATAGAACAAAGGGGAATGGATTCTGCACTCTTTAGACATGCACAGACAACTTAGATTCTACTTGGACAGAACTAAACCTCAAAGGAAATCTGATCAACTGCTGGTGGCATTTGCTGCAGGGGCAGAGGGGAAGACTATTTAAAAGCAAAAAAACCCAAAAGGAGACTCTGCTGATGAAATAAACCAAAAAACCAAAAAGTATATCAGTCCAGGAAGACCTCAACCACTCTCTTTATTAACGCCAGTAAGTCCAAGTACAACGTTTTCGTCAAACACACCTTGACTTCATCAGATACTCAATGGTTGATCCAAGAACAACTTAAATACAATCATCCACATCAATTAAACAACTGACCAATTAAAATTTAAAAACATATGTATAAAAACAAGATATGCTTCCACTATTAAAATACGCATAAAAATCATCACAAATGCTCATGTAAATATCATAAATCATAACATTACATGAATTAAAACAAAAAATATAATATGTAACCTCATTAAATTATACAATAAGCAGTATAATATGCTTCCACTATTAAAATACGCATAAAAATCATCACAAATGCTCATGTAAATATCATAAATCATAACATTACATGAATTAAAACAAAAAATATAATATGTAACCTCATTAAATTATACAATAAGCAGTATAAACCATCATAGGATCATATACTAACTGGAAGTGAGAATAGTACACAAAAACAGTTATAATTTCCCTGCCTTTAATTTGAGATATGGTGCTATGGAAATAGTATCATTTAAACCAGGACTCTTGTTGGCTTCAAGCAGAATCTGCCAAAACGTTTCCCTATGTTCTAACTGTGTTTCCCAAGAGCCTCCCCTGTTGTCACGGGTCAAGGACTCAATAACAAAAATACAAAAATTTCCCCAGGACAGGCCAAGGAGTGTCTATATAGAGCATTGTTGGAATTCTGTTTTTTCCATTTCGTAATGATGTTCATATATTCTCTGTTTAAGGGGTCTCTCGGTTTTGCCAACATAAAATGCTTGACATGATTGACAAATAGCCAGATAGATGACCCCTGTGGTATTACAATTGGAGAATGTAGTAGCCCTGATCAATCTATTTCTAGAGGGGAGAAATACTTTATCGGTGTGCGAAATATATTTACACTGGGAGCACGAACCACACCTATATGTACCCTTAAGTAAATTAGAATACATATTTATCCTGGGCTCATGTTCAAGTATGTTTTTAATATTATTACCCCCTTCTATGCACTGTTTTGACTGTTTTACCTTTTATATTACTCAAATCTGTGATGTCCTGAAAGGAATCCCATTCACGCTCAACAATGTTCCTGATATAGCCAGCATTTGCACTATATTCCATAATAAAAGCCTTGTTGAACCCAGAAGGGGATTCACCTACTCCGCCATCATATTTAGGTACCTCCAGTTTCCCAATACCCAGAATGGGTCGAAATTTGGTCAGCCTACCATCCTGTACTTTATGTTTTACACTGGATATGAAGTCATCCGGGTAACCCCTTTCTTTAAACATAGCTGTAAGTTTAACACATTCAGTTTGATATTGTGATTCTTCAGAGGTCATACGTGATGCCCGGACAAACTGGCCCTTGACAATACCCTTCTTCTGGTACCTAGGATGTGAACTCAAAAAATTAATATAACTGTTTGAAAATGTAGGTTTTCTATAAATGCAAGATTGGAAACCAGTATCACACTTATTTAGGTTCATAGGTTCATAGGTTAGTACTAGGCTAACTGCCCTTGCGAGCCATTTTAAGCCTAGCCAATTATCCCTTGTGAGACTCAAACTCTGTACCTTGTGTTTGTAAGGCAAACACCTTAACCATTAGGCCACCCTCCCAACCTTAATGTCACATCTAGGTAATTGACCCTTTCTGAGTGTACTTGGTAAGTAAAAGTCACAAATTCAGTGGTAGAATTAAGATCATTAATAAATTCCTCTATGGTGCTAGTAAAGTCCGTCCAGAAAATACAGATAATATCTAGAAACCTGGAATAAAATATCCAATTGCTCCTGAATCTACTGTTGATGACAAACTTCTTCTCCCATACTGCTAGAATAATATCAGCATAGGTAGGGGCACAATTAGCACCCATAGCTACACCTGTTTGTTTAAAGTATTCCCCTGAAAAGTAGATAAAATTGTTGTATAACAGCAATTCAATCAATTCCAAAATAAGGAAAATATCATTTGGGCTGGCCTGGGAACATTCCCCAAGAGCTTCCTCCACCCAAAGTAATCCAATATCATGGGGTATTACAGAAAAAAGATCAACCACATCAGTAGTAAGAAATTGTAGGTTGGGTACATTAAACTCTGGTTGAATCTTACATAAAAATTCCCAAGAATCCTTGAGTAAATGATGTTCCCTGCCCCACAAGTTTTTTAATTTCCAATCCAGATATGTGGATAAAGGGTGGGTCTTGGAACCCTGAGCTGAGACAATGGGCCTTAAAGGTGGATTCTCTGGGTCCTTATGGATTTTTGGTACCCCAGAAATCGTAGGTACTCTGGGATTTACATTTTCTAAAAAACGATAAGTACTAAAATCTATAACTTCCTGGTCAAATAGATCCTTGATGGCCAAATCGATTTTCTTGTATGAAATGTGAATTTCACTAATAGAAACAGGTGAATATCTAACTGCATCATGTAATATGGCATGCATCTTACTTTCATAGAGCATCTTGTCCATAAGGACCGTGCCACCCCCTTTGTCAGGTTCCATAATCCTCACATTGGGATTGTGGCCAAGTTCAAGGAGCAGTTCAGATTCTGCCTTGGTCAAGTTAAAAGAAAATTTGTTATTAGATACAGCTTTTCTAATTTGTCTTTCTATTCTGCACTCCAAATTCCTCAATTGGGGATGTATGGGGGGATTGAATGTACTAGACCTGTTAGGGGTAGAATCCTGACAGTGTACATTGGGGCCGAAAATATTTTCTAAATTGAGTTTTCTAATAAACAGTTTAAGATCTAAAATAACCTGTACGATATTACTACTCCTTTTCGGCACATATTTAAAACTCTTTGTAAACAGGTCAAAGAATGTATCAGTGACTGGAAGGTCACTGTAGTTGTATATGTGATACCCTGCTTTAGTATGTATACTATAATCACCCCCTTGGAGTTGAGTAATAGTAGCAGGTGTTTCATTTACCATTCCTGGTTCCTGTTCTTCCTCCTGTCCCTGTCGTACCCCCCACCTCTCCTGTGAGGGTAATGACCCATGGAAAAAGAATTAGGACCCTGATAATTACGTTGGTTACGTATTCTTTCAGACCTCCTGGGTAGGGGTTCATGTCCCTGCCCATTGTCCTGTATGGTTGCCTCACCTTCGGCTACCTCATCTGCATGTTGTAAGGGTTCCTGTGGTTTAAATAAACCTAATTGATCATTACCCCCTCTGGAAAATCCAGACCAAAAAGGTGGTGGTGCTGGATATTGTCTACCTTCCTGGTATTCACGAATGTCTCTGTTAAGCTTTTTGTACTTTCTAGAAAGTACCACTTCACATTTCTTGTCGATTTGTAATCTAATATCATTATACTTTGTCTTTTCCTGTTCTATTGTAAACATGAGGTCAGAAGTTACAATATCATTGTACTTTTCAATTTCTTTATGCAAAACACAAGTATCTTTTTCATTTTTATTTACAATGGCTTGAACAATCTCGAGTCCACAGTTATCAAAAGCTCGTATTAAGTCCTTGTGAAAGTCACTGCCATTAATCACACTGTTGAGATATTTGTAAATACAAAGCCCCTTAGGGACTATACATTTCTTTAAACATTCATTAAGGTACAAGTTATCAAGCTGTAAAGTTTTGTACCTGTATAAGTCCGTTTCCAAGACGGCCATACTTTCGGAGAATGTGTGATTGTCAGCCGTGCTGTTGGAATTACTATCCACAAATTCAAAACACGGTTTAGCAAGAAACCAATCCTCAAAAGAAGACGACGGCTTGCCCAAATTCAAATTGTCTGTAGAAGGGGAAAGGGATGAAATACTATTTCCATGGACCCGTAAAACTGCGGGCATTCTTTGCAGTGTGGTTTTGATGCTGTACAGGCCTCTTCTAGGGTGGCTGCCACTGGTTCAGTTCTTCGTAGGCACGCCTGGCTTAAGGATCAGAATTTGTCCAAGCATGTTAAAACTAGAATTCTGGATGCCCCTTTACAGTCTGAAGTTTTGTTTGGTCCCCCTGTGGAGTCGGTTTTGAAGAAAATGGAAGACAAGGCTAAGTCCATGCAGACTGTTAAAGATTTTTTGCAGGTGCAACCTCCAAAGTTTAGTAGAAATTGGCCTACTAAGGGGTGGACCTACCCTTCTTCTGATTCTCAGTCTAGGGGTAGATCTAGACGTGGCAGGGGCAGAGCTCACAGTACATTCAGGCCTAGAACTTGGAGTTCACCTGCACAATCTGCAGGTGAGGGCAGGGGCCAGTCCTTTCGTAAACAGGCCCAATGACCTGCATTTCCAGCTGCCAGATTCTTCTTCCCTGGCAGCTCCTTTGGGAGGAAAGTTAGCACTCTTCAAGCAAAACTGGCTTTTAGTCACCCAGGACAAATGGGTATTTGACATTATAAACCGAGGCTACAAGTTTTATTTCCATACATTGCCTCCTTTCAAAGGCATGCCAGACATTCCTCCTCGGCAAAGGATAGAGGCTCACAAGCAGATTTCTTTACTTCTTCAAATAGGAGCTATACAGCCAGTTCCTCTGTCAGAAGTGGGACTAGGATTTTATTCTCGCCTGTTTCTAGTACCAAAGAAAGGGAACATGTGGAGACCAATTTTGGATTTATCTATCCTCAACACTTATCTGGACATTCCAAAGTTCAAAATGCTGACGTTACAACAGCTTTTACCTCTGTTGGGAAAAGATCACTGGATGGTAACTCCGGATCTCAAAGAGGCTTATCTTCATGTTCCTATCAGGCCCAGTTGCAGGAGGTACCTGCGTTGGGCTGGAAATTTACATTATCAGTTCTCTGCATTGCCCTTTGGCTTATCTACTGCCCAGAGTGTTCACAAAGGTTCTGGCTCCAGTGATAGCCTTTTTCAGGTTAAGAGGAATACAGATTTATCCTTATTTGGACGATTGCCTGATTATTGCACAACACAAAGACGAACTTCTGCATCATCTACAGTATGTGATGGTAGTGTTAAGATGCCTAGGGTATTCTGTGAACGAAACAAAGTCCAGTCTATTACCCTCTCAGGACATGTGCTTTCTGGGTGTGAGACTGAATGCAGCTTCCCAGATGGCCTTTTTGACCCCAGACAAACAAAGAAGCCTTTCTCTTTATTTCCATCAAATGTCTCTACAGTCCAGGCTGACTGCAAGGACAGTCCTTCAAGCCTTGGGGTTCATGGCATCTTGTATTCTGGTGCTTCCCAATGCCAAACTGCATATGAGGAAGCTTCAATGGTATCTCAAAAATGTATGGACACAACACTGCCAAAATCTAGACACTGTCATTCAGATAATACCTTGCATTCAGAAAGAATTTTTGTGGTGGGCTCAGGAATGTCACCTAAACAAGGGACTCTCTGTGACCCGACCAGAGGCGAGTCAGATTCTAACGACAGATGCCTCGGACAAGGCTTGGGGAGCACACCTCAATGGAAAATGGGTGCAAGACACGTGGCCTGTCAGACTTCAACATTTGCATATCAACTTGAAGGAGATGTTAGCAGTCCAATTTGCATTGATGGCTTTCAAGGATTTACTTCACCCAGGACAGGTGTTGATTCAAACAGACAACACTACTGTCATGTGGTACATCAACAAGCAAGGGGGAACCCATTCGTACCCTCTTTGCAGGCAAGCGATGATTTTGTGGGAGACTGCTCTCAGTTTACACCTCAATCTTCAGGCAAGGTTTCTACCAGGAGCACAGAACTCCTTAGCGGATGTGTTGAGCAGACAAATTGTGGATCCTCACGAGTGGAAACTGGATCCTCATGTGTTTCAAAGGTTGACAGTGTTATGGGGGACTCCAGACATAGATCTGTTCGCTTCTCCACTAAATTACCAGTTGCCAAAGTTTTGCACAAAAATGTTTCATCCCACAGCTTGGAAGGTGGATGCTCTATCATTCAGTTGGAGCAATCTTCATGTCTATGCCTTTCCACCTCTGCCTCTCATTCCAAAGGTACTCCTGAAGGCCAGAAAAGACAAGCCATCCATGATTCTGATAGCGCCGGATTGGCCTCGACAGCACTGGTACCCACTACTGAGGAGTTTGTGCAGGAGCCTCCATGGCCTCTGCCTTTGATTCTGCATCTTTTGTCTCAGGAGGGCAATCACTTCCTCAATGTCAAGATTCAGTCTCTGCATCTCACAGCCTGGCATATTCTGTTTTAGACCCTGGAGGGTCTCAGCTTCCACAACAAGTTTTGAATGTTATTTTGGAGGCCAGAAGGCCTAGTACAAGGAAAGTTTACGCTGATAAATGGAGGAGATTTTTTCTTTGGAGCAAAGCGAAGGACTTTGATGTTTCCAAGCCTGATTTAAGTGTTTCTCTTCAATATCTTACTGAGTTATTGGACAAGGGTTTGTCTTTCTCCTCGATAAAGGTTCATGCTGCAGCCATTTCTGCTCACTATGACTGTGACCCTCCTTTATTTTCCCATCCTTTGTTTAAGCAATTTCTTAGAGGGGCAAAGAACATAAGACCCCACGTAGAGCTCCTACTCCTGCTTGGGATCTCAATTTTGTGTTGGAAAAGCTTACTCTACAACCTTTTGAGCCTGCAGCTACGGCTGAGTTAAAGTATTTATCATGGAAGACTGCTTTTTTGTTGGCCATTACCTCTGCAAGAAGGGTTTCTGAATTACAGGCCCTTATGGCAGTGGAACCTTTCCTGATTTTTCATAAGGATAGGGTATCCTTGCGTACTAATCCTTCCTTTATGCCTAAAGTGGTTTCTAGTGTGGCCTTGAACCAAACTATTCATTTGCCTACTTTTTATGCAAACCCCCAAAATAAAGGGAGAAGATTTTGCATACTTTGGATATTCACAGGCAGTTACGTTATTATTTGAGCAGAACCAAGGGGTTCAGGCAGTCTCAGCAGTTGTTTGTTTCTTTTGCTTTGGGTTCTCAGGGAAAACCTGTTTCAAAACAAACTATTTCTAAATGGATTGGGTTTTGTATTTCTTTCTGTTATTCCCATCATGGTAAGGAGATTCCGGCTGGAATCAGACCTCATTCCACTAGAGCTACTGCCACTTCTACTGCCTTTCTAAGGGGTAGCTACAAAGATATTTTGGAAGCAGCCACTTGGAGTTCAGTACATACTTTTTCCAAGCATTACCACCTTCCTCTTTATTCTAAGTCTAGGGCTGGATTTGCCACTGCTATATTACAGGGCATTTTAGCAGCCCCTAATGCTTTATGATTTTCCCATCCTCCCTTTACCTCTGCTTTGGGATTCTACCCATATGTAAGGACTGCAGCAATGTGAGATGAAGAACATAGTACAGTTTTGTACCTACCATAAATGTAGATGTTCGAAGATCCACATTGCTGCAGTCCAATTTACCCTCCCTCCTTCCCCTCTGTAGTTTGGCATGGTTATATGGTTTGGGTGAGGGTTGTTGTTGGGCATGTTTTTGGGAGGTATCTTGTTTTTGGGCTGTGGCCTTTCTTTTTAGGGCCTTCTGACATCTGGGGCAAGAAAAGACTGAGGATATGACGTCGGTCATGCGCTTTTATACCCTGACGCTCTGATGTCAGATCTGAGCACCCATGACCGACGTCAGCCTAATACTTTGGTATTCGGGCCGACCGAGGACAGCGGACTACCCATATGTAAGGACTGCAGCAATGTGGATCTTCGAACATCTACATTTATGGTAGGTACAAAACTGTACTTTTGTCATCAACAGTAGATTCAGGAGCAATTGGATATTTTATTCCAGGTTTCTGGATGATATCTGTATTTTCTGGACGGGCTCTACTAGCACCATAGAGGAATTTATTAGTTATCTTAATTCTACCACTGAATTTTTGACTTTTACTTACCAAGTAAACTCAGAAAGGGTCAATTACCTAGATGTGACATTAAATAAGTGTGATACTGGTTTCCAATCTTGCATTTATAGAAAACTTACATTTTCAAACAGTTATATTCATTTTTTGAGTTCACTTCCTAGGTACCAGAAGAAGGGTATTGTCAAGGGCCAGTTTGTCCGGGCATCACGTATGACCTCTGAAGAATCACAATAACAAACTGAATGTGTTAAGCTTACAGCTATGTTTAAAGAAAGGGGTTACCCAGATGACTTCATATCCAGTGTAAAACATGAAGTACAGGATGGTAGGCTGACCAAATTTCGACCCATTCAGGGTATTGGCAAATTGGAGGTACCTAAATATGATGGTGGAGTAGGTGAATCCCCTTCTGGGTTCAACAAGGCTTTTATTATGGAATATAGTGCAAATGCTGGCTATATCAGGAACATTGTTGAGCGTGAATGGGATTCCTTTCAGGACATCACAGATTTGAGTAATTTAAAAGGTAAAACAGTCAAAACAGTGCATAGAAGGGGTAATAATATTAAAAACATACTTGAACATGAGCCCAGGATAAATATGTATTCTAATTTACGTAAGGGTGCATATATGTGTGGTTCGTGCTCCCAGTGTAAATATATTTCGCACACCGATAAAGTATTTCTCCCCTCTAGAAATAGATTGATCAGGGCTACTACATTCTCCAATTGTAATACCACAGGGGTCATCTATCTGGCTATTTGTCAATCATGTCAAGCATTTTATGTTGGCAAAACCGAGAGACCCCTTAAATGGAGAATATATGAACATCATTACGAAATGGAAAAACAGAATTCCAGCAATGCCCTATATAGACACTCCTTGGCCTGTCCTGGGGAAATTTTTGTATTTTTTGTTATTGAGTCCTTGACCCGTGACAACAGGGGAGGCCCTTGGGAAACACAGTTAGAACATAGGGAAACGTTTTGGCAGATTCTGCTTGAAGCCAACAAGAGTCCTGGTTTAAATGATACTATTTCCATAGCACCATATCTCAAATTAAAGGCAGGGAAATTATAACTATTTTTGGTGTACTATTCTCACTTCCAGTTAGTATATGATCCTATGATGGTTTATACTGCTTATTGTATAATTTAATGAGGTTACATATTATATTTTTTGTTTTAATTCATGTAATGTTATGATTTATGATATTTACATGAGCATTTGTGATGGTTTTTATGCGTATTTTAGTAGTGGAAGCATATCTTGTTTTTATACATATGTTTTTAAATTTTAATTGGTCAATTGTTTAATTGATGTGGATGATTGTATTTAAGTTGTTCTTGGATCAACCATTGAGTATCTGATGAAGTCAAGGTGTGTTTGACGAAAACGTTGTACTTGTACTTACTGGCGTTAATAAAGAGAGTGGTTGAGGTCTTCCTGGACTGATATATTTTTTGGTTTTCTATTTAAAAGCAAACCATTTCCAAATGGATAGGCCATTGCATTCTTTTCTGCTACAAACACCATGGAAAACCTATCCCACATGGGATCAGACCCCACTCTACCAGGGCTGCATCTTACCTCTACAGCCTTTCTCAGAGGTGTCCCTACCAGGGACATCCTAGAAGCTGCTACCTGGAGTTCTGTACATACTTTCACCAAGCGTTACCATCTGCCAATTTTCTCTAAATCCAGAGCTGGCTTTGCCATTGCACTCTTGCAGGGCCTTTTACCTAGTCCTAATGCTATTTAAATTCCTCCTCCCATCCTTGGCTTCAGGAATCTACCCAAAAGTGATGACTGCAACAGTGAAACACAAAGAACATAGTACAGTTGTGTACACTTACCATAAATGTAGATGTTAGTGTGTTCGCTGTTGCAGTCCTGGTTGTCCTCCCTCCAGCCCCCTTCTTATTTTGGATATACCTCTACTTTCCTTTGCTATCTTCAAAAGCTTTTTGTGTGTATTTGCTTTTTTGTTGGAGGTATAACCTTGTATATTTATAGATTTAATTGCTTCCCATTAAGGAGGCACCTGACATCTGGGGCAAGAAAAACTGATGTAATGGCGTCGGCTGCGTGTTTTATACCCCTGACGACCTGACGTTAATCAGGCCGACTGAGGGCTCTTGCAAGCAGATAACCCTAAAGTGATGACTACAACAGTGAATACACTCGAATATCTACATTTATGGTAAGTGTACACAACTGTACTTTCTCGATCTCCGTATTCCGAGATGGCTTCGGTTAGCCCACCCGTCTTCCGATCTTCCGAAAAAACCATAAGGATAAAGACAGAGACAGACCCCACAGGTCTGGAACTGCTGACGACGCTTCCATTAAGCTAGTCGCCAGTTCGCCAGTACTCAGGTGCTTTCGCAGCCCCTGATGCCCACTTCGATGGATTCGCAGGCCTCTTCTGAGAACCGTTCGGAGTCCGGTATTCCACGAGACTCTTCTTTGCCTACAGAACCTGCGGATGTTTCTGCCTTGGATAGGTCCAGAGCCACTTTGCAGGCACTGGCTTCCGAGGAAGTTTCTCGCATTACCGATATTAGACACAAACTGACAAATTCTTTCACATCTTCAGTTCTTTCTAAAACTACCGAGTTTCTAAGGCTTAGAGTACGAGGTACGCCGAAAAAAATGACAGTCCTAACTCAAGCGCCTGCTTCCTTGCCACAATCTCAAATGCTTAAAATGGCAGAAGGACCTGATCATGTTGATTAGGAGAAGCCAGCCTTCCCCTGCTAAGAGAAAGAGACCTGTCCTCAGCAGCTTTAACTGACCAAGAGTCTGACGACTCTGACATTTTTGAATATGAAGACATGCCTTTATCTGCTTATGAGGATTCAGATGCAGAGGAGTCCATTCCTTCTGCTTCCCCTCCAGAGGATTTTTCTTCTGGTGAAACCCTACATACTTCGAGAGAGCATTTCCACTGGGAATGCCAGGATTATCCACAGTCCAAAAAGAGACTCTGGGAATTTTTAGATTTGCCACAGCACAGACCCTTAGCTATCCCTCCTGTTCTGGATGATGTTTTTATGGAATCCAGTTTAACTCCTGATACTTTACCCCCTGCTCCAAGGAAACCAGGCAGGTACTCCAGAGTCCCTGACTCACAAATTTCTTTTAAAAAATCCTAGTGCTGACCCAGAGATCATCTCCCAAGGGCCTAAAGGCATAAAAGGAACTGCAGCCAAGAATACCACCCCTTCGGACAGGGATTCCCGAGCTTTAGACAGATGGGGCAAAAAAGTATACACCTCTGCAACTCTCGCCATTAGGGCATTGAATTGCCAGTTCCATATGCTGAAATACCAACAGCATACTATCGAACTTATTAAGCAAAAATGATCTACCTTTTTGTGCAGAAAATAAAGAATTACAGGAGCTTATGCATTCTGCAAGCCACGTCAGCAAACATACCCTGCAATGTGGGTTTGACTCCTTAGAAGCATCTTGCAGGGCAGCAGTCACAGGTTCTGTACTTAGAAGGCATGCTTGGCTTAAGGATCAGACCTTGCCAGACCATGTCAAATCAAAATTACTGGACGCTCCTTTGAACAAGGACAATCTGTTTGGCACCAAAGCGGAAGAGTTTTTAAAAAAGATGGAAGAAAAGGCTGAGTCTATGCAGACAGTCAAAGATATTTTTCAAGTGCAACCTCCAAGATTCAGTAGGCATTACCCCTCGAAACATTGGTCCTTTCCAGCCCCCTCTAGGCCATCTCAAACTAGACCCATGGCTACCAGACCCCCCAAATTACAGTCTCAGAGAATGCAGAGATCTAAGCAATGAAGTATCTCCACTTTTAAAACAAGGAGCGCTAAGCCACCCCTTTACGGAAAAAAATTCACAATGACTTCTCATGTCCACTCCTCTCCTCTGCCCAATTGCTCATGCCCCTTGGAGGGAAACTTGCTCACCATGCAAATAACTGGACCTCCATCACCAAAGACCGATGGGTCCTCAACATAGTTTCCCAGGGGTACAGATTTTATTTCCACACACTGCCAACCCTAACAGGGTTCCCAAACCTTCCTCCAAACCAGTGGGCAGAGGTGCAAAAAAAGTTAATTCCCTGCTCTCCAGAAGAGCAGTTCAACCTGTTCCTGCAGAAAAGATAGATCAAGAGTTTTATTCCAGACTTTTTCTGGTGCCCAGAAAAGAGGGTACCTGGCAGCCAATCTTAGATCTTTCCATTCTAAACACCTTCCTGGTGGTACCAAAATTTAAAATGCTCACCCTTCAGTAACTTCTCCCTATGCTGTCCAAAGATGCCTGGTTAGTCACCCTAGACCTAAAGGAAGCCTATCTGCACATCCCTATCGGGGACACATGCAGGAAATATCTACGTTTTAGGGCAGGATCTATGCATTAGCAGTTCTCTGCACTTCTATTTGGCTTATCCACTGCTCTGAGTCTTCACAAAATGTCTGGCTCCAGCCATTGCCTATTGCAGACAGTGAAATACTCAAATATACCCTTACTTGAACGATTGCCTGATTCAGGCAGATAGTCAGGAAAAGCTGTTACAGCACCTGGCATTTGTAAAGGACATTCTAACATCCCTGGTGTACACTATCAATGAAAAGAAATCAAAAGTAGCCCTCAGTCAAAAGATTGTATTCCTGGGAGCAAGCTTGGACACAGCATCCCAGATGGCATTCCTTACTCCAGAAAAAACAAGCCTATCTTAACAGGTTACTTCACTCAAATGGCCACCAGAACCCAGCTTTCTGCAAGGAAAATCCCGCAGGTTCTAGGGTTCATGGCCGCTTGCATTCTGCTAATTCCATATGCCAGACTGCATATGAGGAAACCGCAGTGGTAGTTAAAAAGTCTTTGGGGCCAACATTCTCAGGACTTGAAACAGTCATACCTGCCATACCTTATCTAAGGACAGAGTTTCTTTGGTGGGAGCAGCATGCAACCACCGCAAAGGACTTCCCTTTACACAACCCTGCGCTTCACAGACCCAAACCAAAGATGCATCAGACTATGCCTGGGGGGCACATCTGGACAACAGATGCATTCAGGGCCAATGGAGCCCCAGCCAAATTCATCTGCACATCAACCAAAAAGAGGTGGTAGCTGTTCAGCACGCTCTGACAGCTTTCAGATCCCTACTCTCACCAGGATCCCTGCTTATAAAAAACGACAACACCACAGTGATGTGGTACATCAACAAGCAGGGGGGAACCCACTCTTACCCCACTCTGCAGGCTAGCCATGGCCCTGTGGAACATGGCTTTGGACATGCATATCCACCTGCAAGTTCAATTCCTGCAAGGCAAACAAAACTCTCTGGCAGATGACAAGCAGAAATCTCCAAGGCCCACAAGAGTGGCAATTCGACCGCAACACCTTCAACCTTCTAATCCAGAAATGGGGGACCCCGATGGTAGACCTATTTGCTTCCCCTACAATCACCAGCTCAGCAAATTCTACACCAGGGCACCTCACAGCAGGGCCTGGAAAGTGGATGCCCTATCCTTCCAGTGGGTAAACCTCTCAATCTGTGATTTTCCCCGTCTGCCTCTCCTAATAAGAGTATTACTCGAGATAAGATAGGAAAGACCAATGGCATTCCTGCTTGCCCCAGACTGGTCAAGCCAGCACTGGTACCCATTCCTGCATAGTCACCTGTGTCACCATGGCACCTACCCCAGATCCCGACCCTCCTCACTCAGCAGGAGGGACAGATCTTGCATCCGCAACTGCAAACCCTGAACCTTGCAGCCTGGCTTATTCCTTGAATTCTCCTCCAGTGGCCAGCCTAAGCAAGCAGTTGGACGTCATTCTGGAAGCCAGAAGACCCAGTACAAGGAAATCCTATTCTGATAAGTGGAAAAGGTATTGTTCCTGGATTCACTCTGAAGGAGCAGACACAGCTCTGCCGTCCTTGCCTCTCATCCTGGATTGTCTATCAGACCTCCTCCGTAGAGGCCTATCCTTCTCTTCCATTACGATCCATGCCTCTGCCATCTCTGCTCATTACAACACTGAGCCACCTGTCTTCTCTCACCTTATCAAACAGTTCCTGAGAGGGGCTAACAACTTAAGGCCACCAAGAAGAGCCCCCCACCCCTGTTTGGGACCTTAACTTTGTGCTGGAAAAACTCACGCTACCCCTCCTTTGAGCCTGCAGCATCAGTAGAGTTAAAATTCCTCTCTTGGAAAGCAGCTTTGCTTCTGGCCATCACTTCAGCTAGAAGAGTGTCTGAGCTACAAGCACTTATGGCTGGAACACTGTGAGAGCGATGTGTGAGTGAATGCAGGAAGAATGAAGATGTGGCTGTCTGTGAGATTGGGAGAGTGAGAATGATGTGTGAGTGAATGCAGGAATTAATGATTAAGTGTCTGTGTGAGACGCTGGGAAAGTGAGAGCGATGTGTGAGTGAATGCAGGTATGAATGAGGAAGTGACTGTGTGTATGTGTGAGATCGGAAGAGTGAGCGTGATGTATGAATGAATGCGTCAGTGGGTGCGTGGCATGTGGGTGTGAGATCGGGAGTGTGAGAGCGATTTATGAATGAATGCGTCATTGGGTGTTTGGCGTGTGGGTGTGACGGACAGCGAGAGTGATGTGTGAATGAATGCAGGTATGAATGAGGAAGTGACTGTGTGTGTTCTATCGAGAGAGAGATGAGTGAGTGAATGCAGGTATGAATGAGAAAGTGTGTGTGTGTGTGATTGAATGTCCAGATTTTTGCCTCATATTTTTGGTGTGTTCTTCCTAAAATCTGTACTTTTCTGGCAAATAGTTGAGGATTGAAGTAATTAAATAATGACAAACATTTGAGTTTGACTCTACATTTTGACTCTACATCCTTCAGAGAATCCATGCTAATGCAAAACCTATTATTCTTTCAACTTTCTAAGTTTGTAAGAGCAATATTTAAAATTTGTCCTCCCCATCATTTTAGGGGGCAAATAGGGACAGATTTTAAATATTGCTCTTCCAAACTTAGAAAGTTGATAGAATAATAGGTTTTGCATTAAATCTGGACTAAGCCTAAAATGATGGGGGGACAAATAAGGACAGATTTTAAATATTGCTCTTAGAAACTTAGAAAGTTGATAGAATAATAGGTTTTGCATTAGCATGAATTATCTGAAGGATGTGGAGTCTTAAACTCAAATGTTTGTCATTATTTAATGACTTCAATCCTCAACTATTTGCCAGAAAAGTACAGATTTTAGGAGGAACACACCAAAAATATGAGGCAAAAATGTGTACATTCTGCGAAAATCTTTACAGTTGAGAGGTCTGAATCACACACACACACACACACACACACACACACAGTCACTTATTCATTCATACCTGCACTCTCTCTCCAGATCTCATACACACATGCCACACTTACGCATTCATTCATACATCCCTCTCATTCCGATCTCTCTCACACACACGCACACACAGTCACTTCCTCATTCATACCTGCATTCATTCACACATTGCGGTCACTCCCGATCTGACACATACACACACACACACACAGCCACTTCTTCATTTATTTCTGCATTCACTCACACTCGCCGTGAACTAATAAGCTTAACTGCAAAATAAACCGCAAACTGTTCGCGGTTTATTTTGCAGCTAAGCTTATTAGTTTGTGGCTCCCCAGGGCGTCACAGCACACACTTTGGAAACCCCTAAAATATGCACTTCACGCATGTTGCGGGGTGGGGGGGGGGCGGCGCCTTGGGAAAACCTGGGTTCAGCAAGGGAGCCGAGAATCAAAAAAGTTTGGGAACCACTGGGATAAGGACTACGTGTGATGTTGCATGTCGAAGGCATAAAATGACGGCTGTATATGTGACGTCTGCACATACCCAACTCAGAACTTCTCTGCTGCAGTGATCTTTGGACCTCCAATCACCAGCTCGTGGAATATGGGTGTTCGACTGCCTTCTGCTGTCCGCATTTCAGATAAGTACCCTTTTGGGATTTTTGATTATGCCTTTTCTTGCTTTCCAGATGTACATGTCAGCCAGGAAGGGAAAGTGTGCTTGTGGAAGACCAGTTCCACAAAAGGACATGCACGACAAGAGTTTGTTTTGCTTGGAGGAAGGCCACGACTACAAGGCCTATGACATCTGATAATCCTTTGTTCCCAAAAACCTGGCAAAGTCACCTGGCTGCTTTAAAACTATGTTTAGAAAATCAAAGGCTCCGATATTTGGCATTAAGCATGGAGGGTGGAGTAGGTACCTCCAAGGAGCTACCTCGGAAGAAAGCCAAAAAAGTGGGATGGGAAAATGGAAGGATCTGAAGTTGTTAATCTTCTTCCTATTCATCACTGATGGGTTCGGTTCCGTGCCCTCGGAACCGAGTCGGCCTTATGCCAAGCTTACGTGCACCAATAACTCTTGAGCTAAGCTGCTAGCCACAATGCCCTTCACTCAGTTACCTCTGATCTCGTTTGCCACACAGCCATATAGCAGCGTTTCACTGAACTCTCCAGCTGTTATATTTTCTAAATTTTACAAGTTTTTGTGGATTTTTCCTGTTATTTTGCCAATTTCTTGTATTTTTACTACACTCAGCTCTACCCACAGGTATTTCCTTTCGTACGATTGTTGGTACTGGCCCTTCTGCCCTTGTGGAATTCCCAGTACCATTGTTGGTATTTCCCTCTTTCCTTCTTTTCTTCACTTTCTTCTATTTTTGTGTGTGTAAGTGTTTCCTGTTGTGTCTGAGAAGAAAGGGACTACAGGGTTTAAACACTGCTCTTCTTGCAGTGGTAAACTCCAAAATAGTGACCTTCATGAAGACTGTGTGTATTGTTTGGGGTCTCCGTATTTATCGGCGAAACCTCCATCTGATATTTGTGCCAATTTCAGTCAGCAGAAGCTGAATGAGCAACGAAATAAATTGATCCTTAAGGGCCTGCTTCCTTCTCCTTTTTCGGGGGCTATTTCTGCATCGGAGGTCTCATTCCCTCCTACGGTGGACAAAAAACGTCCTCGCTCAAACACCTCTTCACCGGCCTGTGATAGGGGCAAAAGCCATAAGCACAAGGCCCATAGGATTTCCACTGAGCACCGTACTGTCTCCTCGGTTCCGACCACCTCGGCTCAGAGTTCGTCTCCAGTGATTCATACCTAGGTCGCCTCGTCTGCGCCTGCTCCCACGACTACGGCACCAACTACAACCTCTGTTCCGACCAGTTTGCCTGCCTTCATCTCGGCATCGACATCCCCCATCTCTGTCCGAAGTCTGCTCTGACAACAACTTCAGAGCTGTTATTGACCTCCACCCCAGCTGTGACCTCTGCTCCAAGCCGTTCTTAGCTCCAATCATTCCTTTGTTGCCGGTTTCCAAATTGGAATCGTTGGTGCCATTCTGCGATACACCACAAACCCAGTACTCTGTCTGTGAAGCCATTTGCGGGACAAGCCTTCAGTCCCTTTTTTGACTGGCCTGATTCCCCCTCAGGGGCATCAGTAAGATCCACCAGGAGCCTTTCAGAATTGGATGTGGTGCGCCTTTTTGATCAGCTACTGACCGCCAGGGGAATTACAAATTTTCCTAGACCCATCAAACTCTGGGCTTTAGGTCTATTACACCGGCGACCCCTACATACTCTCCTCCCTAGGATCCCTCGGTTCAGAGGCTCATATACCCGAAGTCTACACGAGGACCTCTTTCCTCGGTGCTGACAATGACAGTGTCTGAGGCTCCGAGGCCCCTTTAGGTGTCTGTTCCGTCGGAACCCACCCTTGCTCAATATCATGCTGGGGGGGGGGGGTGGAACCATCGGTTCTGGCCACAGTTCCGGCTGTGTTGCCGATTCAGTCTTCGGGTCCGAGGATGACTCCTACCCCGAGTTTGCTTGAGGCTCCGTCCCCGGGGGCAGACCATGTCGAGTGGGGTGGGACTCAGGTTCCGAACTTGTGTTCTTCGGTTCCGGGCACCTATTCCTCTTCAGGCGGTGATGGAAAGGGTGCTTGCTTTTAGCAATGCTCCTACATCGGTGATCCCACCGGTTCCCTCTCAGCCGCAGCTGTCAAAGGCCAACCCCCCCGGACTCAGAGAGCACAAGGCCCAGGAACCCCCTGTTCAGGGTATTTCCCTTTCTGAGTCCTCTTTGGATGCTCCCACCCTAGAACCCCCTCGGAAACGGCTGTGTAAGAGGAAACACATGGACTCCCCAGAGGAGTCCCTCACGGAAGATACAGACTACGATGATGGGGAAGGATCCCCACAGTCACCCCCTGACGTCTCATTTGGTGACATCCTGGAAATCTTGAAACAGAGGGGTGACTGGAAGCCCACCAGTCCTTCCTCGGAGGAAGCCATATTCCTGCAGGCCTTCCGCTCTCAACCCTCTACTTCTTGGGTGACTCCCCCCCCCCCCCCCGCTGATGAGTTGGTCAAGCTCATCGTGCAGCAGGCGTGGAAGAACCCTGACACTGGTAAGGCCATCCCTAGGAGATCAGATAAAATACTCTCCCCTCCAGAGGATCAATCCTATTGGTCTAGAGGTTTGCCAGTAGACACTATGGTGGTGGCGGCAGCCACGAAAAAGGACCTTGCGGAGGAAAGTCCTGCTGTTCACCCGCCCAATGGAGAGTCCTGGGTGGTGGACAGGTTAGGGAAGCAAGTTTTTGCGTCGGCGACCCTTGCAGTCAGGTCTCTGAACTTTTTGGCACATTTTACGAGGCTCCAGAGAGAGCTCATCACCGAACTCTCTGGGACCCTTGTGGGTCAAGTTTTGGACAGGGCACGTGGTAAAGTTTCTGCGCAGAGTTGGCCTCTGACTTTCTGGTTCTTCTATATGTTGCATACAAACTTGATCTGAGGTAACTGAGTGAAGGGTATTTTGGGTAGCAGCTTAGCCTGAGAGTTTATGGTGCACGCATAAGGCCGACTCTGTTCTGAGGGCTCGGAACTGAACCCATCAGTGATGGCTGGAAGAAGATCAACAACTCAGATGGAATGTTACAGTAAGACATAACTTCTTTTTTGTGATGTGTCTGAGACAAAAAAAGAGATATTTTTGAACTCCTGCAGATGGACCAGCTTTCTCCATCTGAAGTTTCTCCTTTGCCAGCTTTCCTGGATGCTTCTCAGGCCCCAGACTCTGCCTCCAGCTTCTAAACGACCTGATAGATTTTACAAGATCCCCCAACACACACAATTCTTATTCAAGAATCCCCCTGCAGGCCCTGCAGTTATTGCTGTGTCAGCAGATAAATCTTCCAGACAGTTACCCTCTACTTTGTTCTCTACAGATAAAGATAGCAAGTTCATGGACAGGCAGGGGAAGAAAATCTGTACTACTTCTACCCTGGCCATTAGAGCTCTTAATTATCAAACCCAAGACAGTGTATGAAGCTTCTGTGTGTGGAAGATTTTCAATCCCTATATATCTAGTTAATCACTGTGTATTAGTCAGATCAGATGATGGTAGTAGATGTAGCGAACCTAAACTTGTCGTAAGTCAAAAAAATAATAAATATATAATTTGACATATTATACAGAATTGCTAAGTATTCAAAAGTAATCCAAGCAGGTTAGATGGTCTGTTGTACACTAAAAGATGTAAAGCTAATTGTACATTTTGTATATTTATACAGCAAGGTGAAGGTTTTTATTGCCGTTATTTGTGGTGGTGCTGTGGTAGTGTTGTCGCCTCACAGTAAGACGCTGTTCGGTTCGATTCTCAGCTAGAGTGTCTTCTGCGTGGAGACATGCGTGAATGGGCGTACCTTCATTGAAGGTTGTGCGTCATGGCTGGTAACTCGGCACGTAAATATCAACTACCCATCTTTAGCGGATCGGAGTTCTGCTGTGGCGACCCCTAACCGGGAAAAGCCCAAAGACACAACAACAAATAAGACAAGTACAGGGGGGTGACTCCAACACTACAAAGGTTTACAGGGCACAGTGCAATGAATGTGATGCATTTTATGTGGGCTAGGCTGTAAATAAACTTAAGCGTAGGATTTCATGTCATCTGGCAGAAATCTGCTCCTGATGTAAAAATAATACACTAGCCAAACACCTTGCTCTTCGTAAAAGATGCACAGGTTTTAAGTTCCAGATACTGGATCACATAGACATGGGTGATCTTGTAGGAGACATCCCGAATATGCTGGAGAAACGTGAACTCATGTTGGCAATTAAAGCTGAACTCTTTTAGGAGCCCTGGACTAAACTACTACCGTTCATAAAAATGTACTGGAACTTGCATGACTTTGACTAATTTTATTTTATTCTTCCGGTTGGATTTAAATACCATATTAAATCAGTTTTAAGTGTATATTTTGTTTCCAACATCATACATTTTTTTCTTTTTTGTATTCTTTTTTCCACTTTATTCAAAATGATGTGTAATAACAATGCTAACTAATTATACAGTAATATTTTTGTTGTTGGTTTTTAGGGTTCTTGTACACTTGTACACAGACCTGAAGAAGTCTAGACGGACGAAAGTCGTCTTCTTCTTTCGGCTTTTTCCCGGTTACGGGTCGCCACAGCGGATCACCTGTCCGCTCATGATTGGCAGTGGAGTTTTTACTGTGTCGAGTTGCCAGCCCGGCGCCCAGCCTTCCACAGAAGGTGCACGCACTCACACCTAGGGCCAATTTAGAGTGTCCAATCCACCTACAGCATGTCTTTGGGATGTGGGAGGAAACCGGAGCACCTGGAGGAAATCCACGCGACCACAGGGAGGACATGCAGACAGAAATGATCTTTGTTAATAGGTTATGGAAATAGAATATGCTTTTTACAATGGATTTTTTTGCATGTGAAGTGTATATATTTATATGGGTCTACTTTGTTTCGTTGAATCTGATTTAACTGAATTTCATTTCACTCCGACCACATCGCTGAAAACACAAATTACTGAAAACTCATTTCACTGAATCTCATTTCACTTACTGCACTTAGTATATATGGCACTGTGTAGAGTACTGTAAGGCAAGTAAAAGGTATATGTCCTATTCCCAATGTAGTGCGATCCTGGAGTTAGTGTATATATATATATATATATATATATATATATATATAGTTAAGCCCCCTACCTTGGGTGGTGTGGGGGGGCACAGCCCTCCACCTTGTTTGTTTTATATTCTATTTTACCAAAAACTTCAAAACAATACATTTTAAACAATAGACATGCATAGTTGCAACACCAATGACTAACTCTCTCCAGAAGACAATATGTTCTCTAACTGGGATGCTATGCCCCTCACATCCCCCAATGTCGGGGGCTACACCCCCCCCACTCCCCTAACTATATTTACTAATTCCAGGGTCGCACTACAGTGGGGAAAAGGGCATATACCTTTTACTTGCCTTACAGTACTCAACACAGTGCCATATAATAATATACAGTAATCTAAGTTTTCAGTGAAGTGGTTGGGGTGAAATGAAATTCAGTGAAATGAGATTAAACAAAACAAAGTAGACCCATTTATATATATTTTTAGATTGCCAAATTGTCTAAGGTCTATATATTTCCAGTCATGTAGTATATCGTCTTGGATAAAAGTCACAAACTTAATAATCTGGTTAAATAAGAGGTACCACATCATTATTAATTTTATTTACGGTACATAAGGGTTGTATTATTATGATAGCTACTAATTAGGGTAGGCCCAGCTTGAATGTCACACTGATGGGGGGAAGGGATGTGAATTTAACATGTATACCAATAACACTTTGTTTTACAGTACAATAAAGCATTCCCTTGCCTGATAAAAAGTGTATGTATAGGTTAGAAAGCTTGTGAGGAAACTGATTACTCTGTTATTTTTGTTTTAGTTGGATCACTTGTCTGTGTACTTAAAGAATTTTCGACTGAAAACAAACTGCCTACCCTGCTTGGATTATTTTTGAATACTTAGTAATTCTATATAATATTTAAAATTATATATTTTTGTATTATTTTTTTGACTTGGGACGAGTTTAAGTTCGCTACTTCTACTACCATCATCTGATCTGATTAATATAGAGTGATTAACTAGATATATTTGGATTGAAAATCTTCCACACAGAGAAGTTTCTTACACTGTGTTATTTTTGGACCCACTATGCTTGGTTAGTGGGTTGTTTGAGACTTTGTGGATACCATGGAGATTACTTGTTTTTTAATTATCAAACCCACATGGCTAGATTTGTCCTAGATATCTTTTTCCAAGGCCACTGTACTAATGTCTGATGTGCCAGATCCTCCTGCCAAGTCTCCGCTATCTTCCCTGCTCTCTACTGCCTGTCAGGTGACCAGGCATTCTATCAAATGCAACTGTGATGCTGTACAAGCATCATCTGATTCTGTCCTGAGAAGGTACTCCTGGCTGAGACTCCAGCCTCTTCCCTTTGATGTTCAAGCCAAATTAGTTGATGCACCACTGGATAATAAGGCCCTTTTTGGCACCGCTTCAGCTGAGCTCCTTAAATCTCTCCAAGAAAAGGACAAAGAGCTGCAAAATTTGAAACATTTGCTTGTCTCGCCCATTCCTAGATACCACAAGAACTACCCATAAAAGACCAGTTTTGTAAGGAGGCAGTCCTCTTACTCTTCTGCAGCCCAGTCTGAAGGACGGAGACACCCTAGGAAGCAAACCACTCCTAGAGCCTCCACCACTTCAACCTCTACTCCCTTTTGGAGACAGCTTGACCCATACAGAGCTCCTCCATTGTGACTCAAATCCCTTACCCACATCCACCCCCTCCTGATGGAAAATCACTTCAGAGATTTGGGTCCTTTCTATCATCCAAAATGGTTAATCTGATGATGTTGAACTTCATTCATTTATGACCGATGGTATCTGTTCTGTCCTCGGAACAGAGTTGGTCATTATAACAAGCTCGCGCCAGCCAAAAACTCTTGAGCTAAGCTTACCCATAGTGCCCCTCTCTCTGTCACCTTAGATCTCGTTTGCCAAGTACAGTATCAAGACACGTCAGGCCAGCTCTCAAGCTAATTAGTTTAAATTTCTATTCAAACTTGAATAAAATTTCTTCTAGCTTTAAGTTTTTCCTCATTATATTACTAAGTAGTAATTGATAGTTTGCTTACCCTTTCTGAGTGATTCTTTTCCCCTTTTTCTTACCAGATATTAATATTTCTTCGTACCATTGGTGGTACAGGCCCCTCCTTTATTTCTGTGGTAATTTTAATACCATTGCTGGTATTTCTCCCACTTTTTATCCCTTTACCCTTTGGGTATTCTTTGTTACCATTGTTGGTAATTAAAAAAATTGATTGTGTGTGGGTGTGTGTCTGTTTTTGTCTACTGCTGTGCTGACAGGGTTTTTCCCTCATTGCTGTGGTGATTTGGTACTTGAATTGTAGATAATGGCTGATAAGGGGACAACAGGTTTTAAACAATGTGATAAGTGTGGCAGGAAAATGCCGAATTCCCACAGACATTTATCAAGCGTTTACTGTCTTGGTGCCCCACACTTGAAAGTTCAACCCCCATGTGAACTAGGCATTAGTGCCCGTACGTTGACGGAGAGAAAGAACAAATTAATATTAAAGGGTCTCTTGAAAACACCTTTCTATGAGGCGGAAGGCTCATCCCCTCCTAAAAAGGAACATAAGAAGAGGAGTCAGTCTGTAATGTCCTCTCCTCATCAACTGAATCTAAATCTGTTAAGTCTCCTACAGAACCAAAACATCCAAAATTGATTTCAACACCCATCTCAGCACCAGAACCTAAAACTTCATCTACTGTGCTGTCCTCAGCTACGGAACCGACTATGACTTCAACACCTACCGTACTTACCATTACTATGGTACCAATGCCTCTCTCTGCACCAAAAATAGTCTCCCCAGTTCAGGTCACTACCCTCCCTTCAACGCATTGTGGTGTCATTTTTCACAAAAACCTGGCATTTTAATAAGGGCGTGTACACTTTTTATATCCACTGTATGTCCACTCCTCCTTACCTTATCTTCCATAGAGATAGGGTCTCCCTCAGGACCATTCCTTCCTTCATGTCTAAGGTGGTTAATGACCTCTCTCTGAATCAGACCATTAATCTACCTGTTTTTTTCCCCCCCTCAGCCTCCGAAAGGACTCTGCATTTCCTGGATGTTATAGATAACTGAAGTATTATCTGGACAAGGCCAAACCAATTAGAAAGTCTGACCAGCATTTTGTCTCCTTTCACCCTAGGGCCTTGGGGAAGGCGGTGTCGAAACAGACATTTGCCTCATAGATTTCTAAGGCCGTATAATTTTGCTATTCCTTTCATGGAAAAGAATTGAACTCCAATGTGAGAGCTCATTCTACTAGAGTAGCTGCCTTTTCCAGAGGCATTTGCTACCCTTTCATCCTGGAAGTGGCCACTTGGTCTGCTGTACATCAAACATTACATGCTAGACTTGATTTCTAGAGCCACGGCTGGGTTTGCCAGGTCAGTTCTGCAGGGTCGCATCAACTGTCTCCCATCCTACCTCCCAGGCTCCTAACTAAAGCTGTGGTACTCTCCCTACTGTTATGAATACTGCAACATTAGACTAGAAGGACATAGAATAGGTTTGTAAGACCTTATCATAACTATAGATGTTCTCCTCTTCCATGTTGCAATATTCAATCCCCCTCCTATTACCCTTTTTTTCTTCTTTCCTGTTCCTTCTTGAGGTTTTTTAGTTCTTTGCATTCCAGAAAAGGGTATGAGAGAGCTATAACATAGCTCTACAGGTGGAACACTTCTTTGGTAGTATGTGTGGGTCTGGAAAGTTTCCTTTCTTCTAGCTCCCAGGGGTACTACTGTATGCGGCAGTCAGTTCTGATTTGGGTACATGCAGACGTCACATATGTAGCCAATATCGTTTTATGGCTCTGATATGCAATACTCAATGCCAGAAGTCTCAACCTCAAAATGCATACACTCGAGGCTCTCCTCAGCATGGAGAAAATCAATGTTTGTGCAGTGACGGAAACCTGGTTCAAGGCTCAAGAGAGCACCCCAGCACTGCCAGGTTACAATTCATATCATACCTTCCGGCCTCAGTTACCGGATCGCAGTACAAAGGGCGGAGGTGTATCCATATTCATCAAGGATACCCATATCTCCGGGTTAGTAGTGCAGCATGATGCCCCAGAGATCATCCATGCACAACTATCAGTAGGCAAAACCACATTTCAAGTCGTAGCCGGTTATAAATTGCCCACTGAAACCTGGTTCAAGGCTCCCGAGAGCACCCCAGCACTATCAGGTTTTACCTCATACCATGCGTTCCGGCCCCAAAATCCGGACAATACCAAGAAAGGAGGGGGGGTATCCATATTCATCAAGGACACCCACACCTCAAGATTGGTGGCAACGCACGATGCATCGGAGACCATCCAGGTGCAATTAACCATAGGCAAGACTGCTCTGCAAATTGTAGCATGTTACAGGCCACCCTCACAAACTCAGGAACCTCACATGGCTTTCCTGAAAACACTGGAGGGGATAAATGTATCTCCAAACACCATCATACTAGGTGACTTCAATTACCCTAATATAGACTGGGAACACTACTCAAGCCCAAATACCCTAGCCCAAAAGTTCCTGGAATTCATAAACTCAAATGCCATGGAACAACTGGTCACCATCCCCACAAGAGGAGAAAACATACTTGATCTCATCATCACGAACATGGGAGCACAATGTTCAACACCGGAAGTATACCCCTCACTGGTGAGATCAGATCACAAACTAATCTCGCTGGAGGTCCTCATCCCACCCCCACCTGAAATAAAAAAGACCACAGTAAAGAACTTCTCGAAAGCCGACTTCACACTTCTAAAGACTAGTGTGGTCTCCTTTAAAGCCCCCGAGCCGGCGGAAAACAGTACCCAAGCCACTGAATCACTTACAAATGCCTTCTACCAGCACCTACAGGACTGCATAGATAAGGCAATCCCAAGCAAAACAAAGACTCTTTGTACCAAAGGCAAGCATCCAGTCTGGTGGACCCCAGCCATAAACAAACTCTACAACAAAAGGAGGAAGCTACTACAAGATAGAGCAAAATCCTTAAAAGGTAAGACACCTTTGATCAATACAAGTAAAAAACTAAGAGCTCTCATAAAATCATCCAAAGCAAACTTTGAGAGAAAAATAGCTAAAGACTCAAAAGACAATCATAAGGCCTTCTTCAGCTATGTTAGAAACCTGGGAGGAAACTCCCAGATATGCTCAGAACTAGTTCAAAATGATGTGAAGATTACTGATCCTACAGACATTGCCAACATACTGGCTGACAGGTTCAGTGCAAACTTCTCCCCCCCAAAAGGAGAGATATCTATACCAAACGATTGTAGCCCCCCAAACATCTCTAACGCCCAAGTGAGAACTGCTCTCTCCAAAGCAAAAAACACAGCATCCATGGGACCTGATGGTGTTCCCGGCTGTGTGCTCCACGAACTCAACGAGGAATTAAACCCACAGCTAGGACAGCTGTTTAATCATAGTCTCACCTCTGGATATGTACCCAGGGAGTGGCGCACTGCGACAGTGGTCCCACTTCATAAAGGCGGTGCCTCCACCGACCCTGGAAATTACCGGCCCATTAGCTTGACAAGCCTTATCTGCAAAGCCATGGAGAGGATCATAATGGATCTCGTAAACAAAGACATAGGGAATTTGCAGACTTTGGATCCAACCCAGTTTGGCTTTGTCAAAGGCAGATCATGCCTTTTAAACTTGGTTGACTTTTTCGAAACAGTCACCAAAGCCATTGATGAGGGAAAGGCAGTCCATACAGCATACCTCGATCTGGCGAAAGCTTTCGATACAATACCCCACTCGGGTATCATTGAAAAACTCATCAGCTTAAATGTTAACCCATACATCACAAGATGGGTTGCAAACTGGCTGAGTGACAGAACCCACAGGGTCAGAGTTGCTGGTGCCATGTCAGACTCTAAGCCTGTCACAAGTGGTGTCCCACAGGGCTCAGTCCTGGGCCCACTCTTGTTTGGCATCTACTTCTCCGAAGTACAAGCAAACACAGGAGGGTTATGGCTGACAAAGTTTGCAGATGACTGCAAACTGGGCGCCGTAGTCGAAAACACATCTGACACAGATATCCTTCAGAAAGGTCTCACAGAAACGGATAACTGGTGCCAGAGCCATGGCCTAAAGTTAAATGCCAAAAAATGCATAGTCATACCCTTCGGGAAAAACAAGGTTACCCCTAGCTACCATATAGGTGGCAATACACTGAGCACAGAAGAAGTTTAGGGACCTGGGGACCCAGGTTGACAGTAGCCTGTCATTCGACACCCATGTAGCTAAAGTAGTTAGGAAGACCTTCTACATTGCCCACCTTATCATGAAGGGATTCACATCTAGATCAAGGGAGGTCATAGTTTCTCTGTACTCATCACTCATCAGACCAATGATTGAGTACAATGCCCCATTTGGAATGTATCTGACCCGACACTTGCAGCAGCTGGAGAGGCCACAAAAGTTCCTCACCAAAAGGATAAAGGGTCTCAAAAATCTGTCCTATGCTGCCCGACTGAAAGAACTTCAGCTCTATTCAGTCGCCACCGCTTGCTCAGAGGTGACCTGTGCCTGACATACAAGGCCATGTCAAACCCAGATTTGATGAATATGCTTCACCTCAATAAATCTAGATCCGTCAGAGCCACAAGGGGAGACGTAAACCTTGACACGGCTATTAATAGGACGTGCTGGAGGGATAGATTCATCACCCAAAGACTCCCTATGCTGTGGAACAAAATCCCGGTATATGTGAGGCAGAGCACCTCGCTGGCCTTGTTCAATAGAAATCTTGACCAATGGATGGGAGATCGCAGATATACCCCAGGGATTACCTCAGTGTCGCTGCTCGACAGAGGCACAGCAAAACAATGGGTATAGTTCCCCATACTAAAGGGGTGGCGTAAGCCACAAAACTATGGGCTAGGCTTGTAAATGCCCTCGGGCAGATAGCCTAGTATAAACCTATGAACCATGCCCCAAGATGCTCACTCTGCATTCCTTGAGACATTGGAAAATATAAAGGTCCTACCCAACACCATAATCTTGGGTGATTTCAACTACCCTGGTATAGACTGGGCGAACTACCAGTGTTCCAACTCCTATGCTCAGCGATTCATAGAATTTATAAATTCAAATGCCCTTGAACAACTAGTATGTTCCCCCACTAGCGGGGACAACATGTTGGATTTAATCATCACAAATATGGGCACCCATTGTACCACACCCGTTATCACCCCCTCCTTGGTCAGATCCGACCACAAACTGATCACTCCTCCACCTCCCCCAATCAAAGAAACCATAGTCAAAAACCTTTCCAAAGCAAACTTCAAACTACTTGCATCCAAAGTGGAAAGCTTCACTATTCCCTTGCAGAAGGATAATGATATCCAGGATGCAGAATCCTACACCAAGGCACTCTATATGCATCTTCAGGATTGCATGGACCAAATAAAACCAAGACTCCTTCCTCAAGCAAGAAGAAACCAGTCTGGTGGACCCCGGCCATAAGCTAACTTTACAATAAAAGGAGTAGACTTGTACAAAAAAAGGCCAAATCTCAAGTAGAAAAATCATCCCTGATCAGCATTAGTAAGAAATTGAGGGCCCTCATCAAGTCAACTAAAGCTAATTTTGAAAAGAAAGTTGCCAAGGATAACCATAAGGCCTTCTATGGCTACGTCAAAAACCTAAATGGCAAAGCTCAGGTCTTTTCTGAGCTAGTACAAAATGGAACAAAATACACTGACCCGTCTGACATTGCCAACATCTTGGCTGACAGGTTCAATGCAAATCCCCCCCCCCCTCACCACCTACAGGGCCTATTACCATGCTAGGGGATTGTGCAAGTCCAATTATTACTGATACGTTGGTTAACAAGGCTCTATCTAAAGCTAAAAACACTGCCTCCATGGGACCAGATGGTGTCCCAGGTTGTGTCACACGCGAGCTCCAAAAGGAATTAATCCCGCATCTTAATACCCTGTTCAGTCTCAGCCTCTCCACAGGATATGTGCCCATAGAATGGCGCACGGCAATGGTGGTCCCGCTACATAAGGGTGGGGCCACAACTGACCCTGGGAACTACCGACCAATAAGCCTGACCAGTCTGATCTGTAAGGCTATGGAGCGAATCATTATGGAACTCATAAATGGAAAGATTGGGAACCTCCAGTCGCTGGACCCCACACAGTTCGGCTTCGTCAAGGGCAGATCATGCCTCCTGAACCTGGTGGATTTCTTTGAGACAGTTACTCGGGCTATAGATAAGGTAAAGGAGGTACACACGGCTTACCTTGACCTTGCTAAAGCATTTGACACCATTCCCCATTCAGGTATTACTGATAAGCTCACCAGCCTGGGCATAAACCCTTACGTCACAAGATGGATCACAAACTGGCTCTCAGACAGATCCCATAAAGTAAGAGTAGCGGGATCTATGTCCGAATCCAGACCAGTAACGAATGGTGTGCCTCAGGGCTCTGTCCTGGGGCCCCTCCTGTTTGGCATATACTTCTCAGAAGTACAGGCAAGCACAGAAGGGCTGTGGCTGACTAAGTTTGCGGACGACTGCAAACTGGGTGCTATAATAGAGTCTCCGGCCGACATGGAGATCCTCCAGAAGGGCCTAAATGAGACTGATGCATGGTGTCAAAGCCATGGTCTCATGCTAAATGCAAAAAAATGCGTAGTAATCCCCTTTGGAAAAAACAGAGTACCTGCAAACTACAACATAGGAGGTAATCCCCTGAAATCTGAAGAAGAAATAAGGGATCTAGGGACCCAAGTAGATAGTCAGCTTTCCTTTGATAACCATGTTGCCAAAGTGGTTAGAAAATCCTGACCCATCTGATCACGAAAGAGTTCGCATCAAGATATAAGGATGTAATGGTGCCCCTCTACTCTTCCCTCACCTCATCAGACCCATTATTGAGTACAATGCACCAACTGGAATGTAAACTGACAAGTCATTCAATAACCCGTTAGAAACCTGGTTGGTTGGTTCCACTTTTTAATGAAATAAAAATAAAAAATACAATAATGCGACAACAATTCTCCGTACTAAGCGCTTTCACCCACAATCGTATAGGGCATCTTCAGAGTACAAATTCTTCACTAAAAATCCATCCTTTATATAGTTGGAATTAAATGAATGAATTAATTAATTGGTTAATGATGTAATTGTATAATAACATAATTACTAGTAAAGACACTGGAGAAACAGTATAAAATAAACATCTAGAGAAAAGGTGTAAAAACACTGAAATATTTTGGAGTCCCAAAACGTGTGCCCCAATACTGTAAACCTTAAATAAAACATAACTTTTATTTTCTAGTAATTATTTGATAAACACTAAATGTAAATAAAGATTAATCAAAGTTAACAGTGTTTGCCAGTATTTAACAGATGAAAATTATTTGACAGATAAAAAAGTTTAACAGATAAAAGCATAAAACAGCAGACATAAAAGCCGAAATTATAACATGCTGTTGATGTCACAAGATATAGATCTCACAGGTTCTACACATATTGTACACATATTTAAAATATAAAATTCATATACATATACTAAAAATATAAATTATTAAATATATATTATGAATTGTGAAATAGGTAGTGTGTAATACTTTCATGATCCATCTACATCAGTAATATCTTGAATAAATTATGACTTATAATTTTAGTATATGTATATGAAAGCGCTTAGTACGGAGAATTGTTGTCGCATTATTGTATTTTTTATTTTTATTTTATTAAAAAGTGGAACCAACCAACCAGTTTTCTAACTGGTTATTGAATGACTTGTCAGCTTACTAGTTGTTCCAATATATATTTGACCAATTGGAATGTACCTGGCTAGACATCTCCAGCAGCTGGAGAGACCACAGAGGTACCTAACCAAGAGGATTACTGGCCTCAAACAGTTGCCCTATGCAGCACAATTGAAAAAGCTAAGACTGTTCTCTGTTGCATACTGCTTTCTCAGAGGCGATCTCTGTCTAACGTACAGAGCCATGTCCAACCCAGAATTGTTGAACATGCTCCATCTTAGCAAAACCAAATCTACTCAAGCTACACGCTCTAGGGATATAAACCTCAACACAACAATGAATGAAACATGCTGGAGGGATAGATTCCCTTCGCAGAGACTTCCCTTACTATGGAACAGGGTCCCGATCTACATAAGACAGAGCCCCTCACTATCACTCTTCAAGAGGAACCTTGATGAGTGGATGGGTAACAGAAAGTTCACACCGCAGATCACACCAACAGCACTGCTAGATAGGGGCCAAGGGTAATAGCTGCTAGTACAAGGGTCTAGGGAACTACTAAAGGGGCGGTGAATACCGCACAACGTGGCTGGGCTAATATATGCCTTCGGGCAGATAGCCCAGTACCAACCTATGTCGCACGTACCCCTTATCCAAAGACTTTGGTATACTGGCTGAATGTCCAGTGCTGCAGGCAGTGACCTCCCTACTGTTATGAATGCTGCAACATGGAAGAGGTCACCTATGGTTATGGTAAGTTCTTACACAACTATTCTTTTTCACCTATCAAATCTGTTAGTGTGACACTCTGCCTTCAAAGCAGCTCATGCTAAACAAAACTGCTGCTATGATAGTTGGCTGATTGCCACATAATATGCATTCCCACTACTGAAGTAACCTCCTAGTTGGAATAAGAAGTTAAAAAGCTGGACTGAGGCATTGTCTTGTATGTAGAAGCTGCATATAGCAATATCTCAAGCCAGACCCTTTACATTATGGTATGTACAACTGCATACAAATGCAGCTATCTGGTATTTGCCAGAAACCTTTTAACTTCAAATAACAGGGTTCCAGGAGTTTCCATGTGGCCCCTTTTAAATTGTGATTTGTAGCGGTCATTTTGTTCCCTTCACCAGATGTTAGTGGCACAATGATGTCATTTATGCAGGTGAGAGGAAACAAGTCTGTAGCCTGCTTTACTGCTTGCTTTAGATATCCACTGTGAACTAATTTCTTATAAGAGCACTGGTGTACCAACTATTGGTAAATTTCTCGGCGATATTTTACTTTACTGGCTCACCAGATGCGCAGTAGCAAGTGCCGCCCAAACCCCGCCCCAGCTAGTTGACGCGCTGCTGTTCTCATGAATAACCAACACAATGTGGTTTTCAAGGCAGAAAACATGATTTCCGTGTCTATTCAGACGCAAATTTCAAAACAACAATTACATGGTTTCCCTTTGCTTTTGCAGGGGGCAGGCCCCCTGCTCTCCCCTGTGGGGGGCACACCCCCGCTACTTGGATATACCAACTCCGGCTTACACAGGACCCACTGCCTTCCATTATCACCACCAACAGTAGTGTAATGCTCCATGACACAGTTATGTGAAATATTCGGCAAAAGGAAGGGTATATTTAGACTTTGGCATGCTATGCATTATGCATACAATGAATGTATATGAGCAGCTGAGTTAGGCAGCCTTTACTACGGAAGGTTATGATGAACTTGTTTTAATAATTGTTAGCAAGCCTGTTGAAAATGCTGCTCATCTACAATCAGTGTCTGCATGATGTCGGTGGCTAATATGCATGGCATGCCAATCATGTCTTATTTCATATTCAAAACACAAAGAGCCAGCAAAATTGACTTCAAGAAAACTTTGTATTCACAAATACATACAGCAAACAAACCGGTTTCGGCTGGATAAACACAGCCTTCCTCAGTGTAAAAAGCACCAAACAAAAAATATGCTGTTTAAATACAAATGCTTTGTATAAACATCATTTAATGCATCCCACTGCAGAGTTTAATTTTATGGTGATTGATGTTATTCATGGGAATCGCTTGAATAAAACTGAATGGCATAATATTCTAAACAATAAAGAAAGAAAGTGGATCATCAAGTTAGGGGGTTTATTCCCACCGGGACTTAATGAATATTTATGAATGTTCAACCAATGGGAAATGGCTGTATAGTATTTAAACAGCATATTTTTTGTTTGGTGCTTTTTACACTGTGGAAGGCTGTGTTTATCCAGCCGAAACCGGTTTGTTTGCTGTATGTATTTGTGAATACAAAGTTTTCTTGAAGTCAATTTTGCTGGCTCTTTGTGTTTTGTACTGTTCTGTGTGGAGCCTGGCAATTGCTCACGTGCAGGGGACTTTTCTTTTTGTTATTTCATATTCACTCATCTGGACCACGGCCACTCCGGCGCAAAACTGAAGGTGAGCCAGTAAAGTACATTATCGCCAATTTCTGTCCTCTGAGCAGTTGAGTTACAGACCTTTTAACTATACCTACCTCACTAGCTGGCTGGCAGCCAAGGTGGCAGTTATTTACCAACCATCCATGACTCTTAGCATCTCCATCACAAACAGGAACCACACCAGTGAGCAGTCCACAATGTGTGCAAACTAGGCACAGCTCCACACCCTAGAACCGAATTACAGTAAGCCACACCATGTCCTCCAGCTGTCCTTGACTTTACAGAATGTACCTGACTTTGCCTCATATTTTTCTGTTCCTGATACAAGTAATATTTTAAGGAACATAGGTGAGGTTCAGTCTCTTAGATCTAGCACAGGTAAACCGTATTTTTTTTAGAAAGACACACCAGACCAAAAAAGGACAAAAGAAAGGACAGTAAATTAAGGGTTTCCTTATATCTTTCTTCTGATGTTTCTTCCTATATGAATGTTATTAAGAGACGCAGGGGAATTTTAACAACGGACCATGTAAGTTGATAGACACTAGTCCCAAATTCCTTTTTAGAAACATGAAGTCATTGAAAGGGCGGCTTTGTTACCCCACCATGGATTCTGTGCAGCATAGAAATAGTTACGATGTCTTGTGGTAGGTGTTCAGTCTGCTCATATATTGACAGCAGTGCAAAATTTACACACCCGGACCAAAAAAGGGATTATGAGGTTCATGTATCTGCTACTGTTTACTTAGCCCACTGTAAGGAATGTTCCAAATTTTATATAGGAAAGACTGATAGGGCTTTAAGGGAAAAAATAAAGGAACATGGTTATATACAAAAGGGAAGCGCAACTGGAGCTCTGTCAAAACATGTACTGGCCACTGATTCTAGGCACACATTTACATTTCTTGTTATTGGTAGAGTCTTTGAGAATATAAGGGGCGGTGATATAAGGAATAAAACTGAGCAGATGGAAGCTAAGTGGATTATTGGGCTGAGGGGAGATTTTGGGCATGGGTTGAATGAGTTTGTATCCATTAGACCCAAACTGAAGTAAAGACGACTAGCCACGTTAAGAGTATTTGCCTTTGCGTCTGCAATTATATATGTTAGTTAAATCAATATTTTTCACCTCCGTATAGGAAGTTTTACATAGAATTTTTATATAGTTTTTATGTTGCATTTATATGTATATGTTTTTATGTGCTGTTTAAATAGCATATATTTTAGCTGTGTTTCTTTAAATTTTGTGGTCACGTGACTGCACTTCTCTATTTAAAAGCCAGTTTTGGTTCAATGTGTTTGTTATCTGATGAAGCAGCAGTAGCTGCGAAAGCGCTTATGACCTTCAATAAATTTTTTAACCTGGAGAGTCGTGCCTTCATTGGGTCCATCAGTGTTCTTGGATTATTTGCTTTTATTTTTGTTGGACTCTGCTGCTCTGGGAAGTTGGTAGTTTTTCTTTGACTTAATATGGAGATGGTGTTTGTTCCAATTTAGTGAGACAAAATGTTTGTAAAGTAGTTTGCCAATATTCTTTTTGGGTTTATAAACTTAGAGAAGATGCCAGCACTCCAGAGAGGGCCCTGGGGGGGGGGGGGGGGGGGGTAGAGAGTAACATGGGAGGTGAGAGCAGGGCAGACAGAGAGGGGTTGTTGAGTATGGAAAAGGTAGTGGGGAGTTGCTAAATTAGAATGTAAGACAGCAGCCAGACCACCACAGCAAATCGCATATAAATATAAAATTTAATAATTAACGTAATAAAATTTAATTCACTAAAGGTGCAATAAAAACAATAAAAAGTGGTGCACCGAGAGGATGAGTGCTTTCAGAAACGATTCCAAGGTTGGGAGGGTGGCCTAATGATTATGGTGTTTGCCTTACAAATACAAGGTGCAGGGTTTGAGTCTTACAAGGGATAATTGGCTAGGCTTAAAATGGCTCGCAAGGGCAGTTAGCTTAATACTAATCTATGAAACGTCCTCATATCCGAGGATCTTTCTCAAATACTGCAGTAAAACATTTCCTTGTGCTGCTACCAGCTGCTTTTTTTTTTCCCAAAGATGGAAGTTGTATTCATTTTCTGGTTTCTAAGCTAAAATGGTATGGTGTACTTTACTACCTTGCCAGTGGTCATTTTTTTAGCAACTCAATGTAATTGTTTTCTTTGATACGAATTTTCAAATTCAGTCTCTATTTTTATGTCATACCCTGTGTGTTTGGATAGCAAGTCCTGTCTGTGATGTATGCATTAAATTTCATTACAGATGTGTCATAGAGGATTCATTCTTTGTTACATCATACATCAGTCTGTGCTGAGTTGTACATCATGATCTGATTTACCAATGTGTTCTACTGGTGCATAATGGTTATTGTTTTCTGCATTTGAGCCTAAGACTTGTAGTATAGCAGTGGTTAAATGTAGTGATTGTTATGGAAGGTGTTTGTGGCATCTTAATATGTGGAATCTTAGAAGCTCAATTAAAATATGTTGGGACAAGTTTATTTTCTAAACCTGCATAATTTTGGGTCTTGACCATCCATGTACCCAAATGATCTACTAATCCCATCCCTGCTCACATTATCTCCTAGTACCTCCAGCACGGGAGAAAAGCTACTGGCAGCCGGGGTAATAAGAGATGTGGTCCAGAGCAGTCATCAGGCTAGCATATGCAAGGCACAGTTTTCTTCTTTTTTTGTCATCAGCAGTTTCCACTTTAACCTTTCCTAACCAAGGTTAGTTACTTATACAGCAGCCTGCGGTCTCATCTTGCAACAAACACAATTGTGCTGTTGGACTGCTACATTACTTGGAAAAACTTCTGTTGTGATTAATAAGGTATTCCACAGTCCTGCTGGACATGGGGGTGATATATGCTGTTCTGTATGTACATTTCATACTAATTACTTGCCCAGATTTTTTGCTCAATATACCTCCTTTACTGCAGCCTTTGTCTGGAATTTGTGACTGTAGGTTGAGAGGCATGTGTTAATGCAGAATATCCTGTATGATATTTTGTGTTTAGAGATGTGCTGGCATTTAAGTCCTGGCATATGTACAATGGTTTAATTTTGTTATAATATATTAACTTACATTTTTTAGAATGCCTAGTTGGCTGAATGGATTTCTTTAATGTTTTTTCTGTGCTTAAGCCTTTCATTTAGAGCTTTTTTATCCACTATTGTTGATGCCCAGAAGATTGTACTATATTGGGTGGATCAGAGGGGAGTGTATTCTGTAAGGTGGAGTGCAGTTCCCAAAATCCTGGGTACACCCTACCAGCTCTCTAATTTTACCGTCACTAGCACACACACATTTAGTGCATGAACTAGAAAGCCAAACTGTTTTTCTACTTCAGAAGCATTTAAAGTGTGGTTAGTGGATTGACTGAAAGAAATCATTGTAAATGAGAAGCTGCATAGATTCATAATCAAGATTTGTAAATCATACACATAACATGAGGATATCGTGTACAGATGTGCTTGTTGGCATTCTACGCAACAATTCCTGACTACTTCTCAGGGTATCGTGTAGAGATGTGCTTTTTGACATTCTCCACAACAGTTCCTGACTACTTCTCAGGATATCGTGTAGAGATGTGCTTGTTGGCATTTTCCGCAACAATTCCTGACTGCTTCTCAGGGTATCATGTAGAGATGTGCTTGTTGGCATTCTCCACAACAATTCCGGACTTCTCAGGGTATAGTGTAGAGATATGCATGTTGACATTCTCCACAACAATTTCTGCCTTCTCAGGATATCGTGTAGAGATGTGCTTGTTGGCATTCTCCACAACAATTCCGGACTTTTCAGGATATAATGTAGAGATGTACTTGTTGGCATTCTCCACAATTCCGGACTTTTCAGGGTATCATGTAGAGATGTGCTTGTTGGCATTCTCCACAACAATTCCTGACTACTTCTCAGGATATTGTGTAGAGATATGCTTATTGGCATTCTCCATAACAATTCCTGCCTTCTCAGGATATCGTGTAGAGATGTGCTTGTTAGCATTCTCCAAAACTGTTCCTGACCACTTCTCAGGATATCGTGTATAGATGTGCTTGTTGGCATTCCCCACAACAATAGATGTTAAGTTGTCAATCTCGCCTTCGTTCTTGCTGGTTGGGTTCGGAGCCGATCCTCTGCTCTGACTCGGCCATCTTCTATAGCTCCAGAGCTGGCCATCTTATATAGCTCAAAAGCGGTTTACTGGCTCGAGGCTACCCCTTATCCAAAGAAGCCTAGCGCTAGCTACCCAGATCTCGTTTGCCGCTTTAGCTGCGAGGTTCCTGGATACTGGCTCAGGCTCATATAACTTCGTTTTATTAGCTTTCTTCTCTGATAATACTACCTTTTTCTTCTGTTATTTGTTAGCAATATATAGTACTTTTAGTTAATTAGTTTAGAGTGTTGTAGTTTCCATTTCCCTTAGAACTCGTTTAAATTAGAGAGTTCTCCCCACCCCTCCCCCACCTCTTCCCCCTATTCGTAGGTTACCATTTAAGTTAGAGGTTCCTACTTAATAAAAAAAAAAAAAAAAAAAAACGATATATTTCTTGTTAGTATTTTATTGTTGTTTGTGTAGTGTTAGCGCTAGTCTTCTTAGTTTAGACTTTTACAAAGATAGTCACTTTAGCAGTATTTTATAGTTTGAGTGGTTTTGTGTGTTTTGTACATTATGTCAAAAGATCCCAAGGTTTCGGGATTCAAGAAGTGTGACTCATGCTGTCAGAAAATGTCTCTTGACAGATGGGCACACTTCTTGCGTCTACTGCTTAGGCGCAATACACGTGCAAGACTCTTGTTCTGTATGCCATGCATTCAACCCAAGAGTTCTGCAGGAGTGCAGAAATAAACTTATATTTAGGGGCCTTCTTAAGCCTCAGGATTTACCAGCTAAGGCTCAGCTGGTGAAGTCTCCTAAACCAGCCAAATCTTCGGCTCCCAGCTTGGAACCGTCCTTGGCCCAAGACTTGTCTACTTCTTCCGTTTCAGCTGGAACTGAGGAAGACTGCCCCCTCTTCGGCTCCACCAGTACCCTCGGAGCCGACAAAGACTCACAAGAGACTGAGGTCCCCTTCGTTGGAGTCCATACACTTGGCTCCTTGGTCCCCCTTTTACAAAGTGACAATAGTCATAGATCTTCCCACTCTTCTCGGTCCTCTAGGCTCTTGGACCATGATGTGGAGAGAGTGGTGAATAGGTTGTTGAAGTCGCAGGCACTGGCCAAAATGTTGTCCAGCCCTCCTCAGCAGGTGTCGGCTGTGGAACCATCGGCTCCGATAATGATTTCTCCTTCGGATCCGTCGTCAGCTCCGATCCCTTTGATGGTACCTTTCCTTGAGGGATCTGGGCACCGAGACTCCCTCATCGGCTCCGAGGGGGCGAGTGGCATTGGACCCTTGTCCGACCTCGTTCTCCCTCTTGGAGCATCGGCGCAAGTGAGCTTGGCTCCTACATCGGCCTTGGAGCCGTCTCCCTCGGTGCGGAGGAGGATTCCGGTTTCTTCTGAGCCTTCTTTGCATCGTGGCAGGGATGCCTTCGATGTCATGAGGAGTGTGTTGGGTTCTGAGCCAGCCCCACCTTCGGCCCCACCAGCTCCGTCCCCTGTGGTGCCTGCGTCAACCTCTGTCGCTCCTCCAGACCCCAAGCGTGGGGAACAAACACTCCAGGTCACCCCATTTGGTGTTTCCTCTTCTTCTGAGGCCTCCCCTGATCATTCAGAGGACCCCCCCTGGAAGAAGTGCAAGAGGAAGCACATTGACTCCCCTGAGTCCGTCACTTCGGATATGGATTTGGATGAGTCGGAAGGGTCCCCGAGATCTCCCTCTGAAGATGTTTCCTTTGCGGACATCCTAGAAATCCTTAAGCAGAGGGGGAACTGGAATACCCTAGCCCCCACCGAGGACGAATCTGTATTCCTGGATGCGTTCGGTTCCCAACCCTCCACCTCCTGGGTTTCTCTGCCCTTCGATCCACAGGGTGGGAGGGTGGCATAATGGTTAAGGTGTTTACCTTAGAAACACAAGGTGCAGGGTTTGATTCTCACAGGGGGTAACTGGCTAGGCTTAAAAAATGGTCCAGGAGGGCATTTAGCCTAGTAATAATCTATGAATGTCGGCGGTGGCTCGAAGGGCTTGGTCAGCCCCGGATACAGTGGAACCAACCCTGAGGAGACCGGGCAAGTTTATTACTGCTCCCCCTGACGAGCAGTTCCTCACTGAGTGTTCCCGTGGATGCCATGGTGGTAGCAGCAGCCACTAAAAAGGAGTTGGCGGAATCTTCTTCCTCTGTCCATCCTCCTAACAAGGAGTCCAGGACCATGGCCAGATACGGGAAGCGAATGTTTGCTTCAGCGACCTTTTCCATGAGGTCTCTGAATTACTTATGCCCTTTCACCAGGCTTCAGAGGGATCTCCTGAAAGAGCTTGGAGATGCCTTACAGCAGGATCCATCAGCTCAAGGGGCTCAGGCTAAAGTGTCCTCTCAGCTGGCAACCCTTAACTCAGTAGTCAACTCCTCCATGAGGCTCATTTCTTATGTAGCCGATGGGGCGAGTAGAGCCGCAGGCACAGGCGTGGCACTTCGGAGACATGCATGGATGTGGCTGTGTAATTTTGCGGAACCCTTCAGAGCGTCATTCACCAACACTCCCTTTGACGGTTCCTTTCTTTTTGGACCACAGGTGAAAGACGCTCTTACTAGGTGTGAGCAGGAAGGCAAGAGTCCCTCTGCCATAGGAGTCTGATGTTAAGTTGTCTATCTCGCCTTCATTCTTGCTGGATGGTTTCGGAGCCGACCTCGGCTCCGACTCGGCCACTCTAAAAGCTCGAGAGTTGGTTCCACTGGCTCGAGGCTCCCCTTATATCCCACAATGCTAGGCGAGAGTCACCTGAGATCTCGTTTGCCGCTACAGCGATCGAGGTGTTGGTTTTTTACCGGTTCTTGGTAAGTGACTTTCTTGTAAAGTTAGTGTATTAAAACCCCTTTAATTTTAATATTTATACTTATTTCCCTTAGTTTAGAGGAATTCTTATCCCCTTTCTTAAAAATTCCTGTTTTTTCCCCACAAGAACTTTAAGTTCTTCCCTGGGCCTACAGGCCTTTTTCTTTCTGTAGTGGAGTGTGTGTGTGTTATTTTTTTTTTCTTAAATTAAAACCTAGATAGTTGTTTTATTTTAAGTTAAACTAGACAGGGTGTAATCAGTGTGTTTGTGACTGTGTGTGTGATTACACCTTTGAGATGTCTAAAGAAGCAAAGGTCTCCGGATTCAAGAAGTGTGATGCGTGCTGTCAGAAAATGTCTCTGACAGACGCTCACACTTCTTGTGTCTACTGTCTGGGACCTTTGCACCTGCAGGACTCCTGTGCTGTTTGCCATGGCTTCAGCCCCAGGGTCCTGCAGGAAAGAAAAAATAAGTTAATTTTAAGAGGCTTACTCAAGCCAGAGGATTCCCTAACTATGTCTTCAGGGAAGCCCTCCAAGGCATCTAGGTCTTCGGCTCCGACAACTGAGCCGAGACCTAAGGCTTCTAAACCTCTGCCTACATCGGCTCCGGCTGGAGCCGATGAGTCTCAGTCCACAGTTTCTGTGGTTCCCTTGGCTCCGGCTGGAGCCGAGGTATTAGAAATTCCCGTGTCGGCTCCGACCAGACCTTCGGAGCCGACAACTAGGAAGAGGTCCAGGTCACCATCCCTTGGCTCCGTTCATTCGGCTCCAGGATCTCCCCTGCTGTCTGAACGGAGCCAAAGATCTCACTCCTCTAGGTCATCGAGGTTGTCGGATCATGACCTTCAGAGGGTAGTGAGTCGACTTCTTAAGTCCGAGGCACTGGCCCAGATGCTTCAGAGCCCGACTCATCAGTCGATGCCTGCCCCTGTCCATCAATATATTCCTCCTTCGACTCTCTTGAGCTCGGAGCCGGGTCGCGTCGGAACCGAGACTGTGATAGCGTCGGAGCCGATACAATTGTCTTCGGCTCCGTCGTCGGCTCCGATTTCTTCCTTGGAAGAATCTCGGCGCCGGACTTCCCTCGTCGGCTCCGAGGGGGTGAGTGGCATCGGACCCTTGTCCGACCCCACTCTTCCTCTCGGAGCTTCGGCGCTGGTGAGTTCGGCTCCGACATCGGCCTCGGAGCCATCACTGTCGGTGCCGAGGGGTTCTCAGCTTCTCGGAGCGGGACCTCTGGCTTTGCCTGACAGGGGTGCTTCGAGGTCATGCGGAGTGTGTTAGAGCCTGGCTCTACCCACAGTCGGCGCCGTCCGCCCCTCCCTCACGGTGCCTCAGGTCAAGTCGACTCACTCCCTCATCCCGGACCGCAGAGAGCCAGCTCCTCAGGAACCCCTGTGGGATCTCATCCTCTTCCGAGGCCTCTCCTGACTTGGCAGAAGAGCCCCTCGGAAGAGGAAGTGTAAGAGGAAACACATTGACTCACCTGAGTCAATCACATCTGATACAGATTTAGATGATTCCGAGGGTTCCCCCCGTTCCCCTTCTGAAGATGTCTCTTTTGCAGACATTCTAGAGATCCTGAAGCAGAGGGAAATTGGCCAGCACTTAACCCTTCGGAGGATGAATCTGTATATCTTGAGGCGTTTGGCTCTCGCCCTTCCACCTCCTGGGTATCCCCCCCCTCATGCAGGTGGTTGCTAAAAAGGCATGGACGGCTCCTGATTCAGTGGACCCCACTCCCAGGAGACCCTCCAAATTCATAACGGCACCAGCAGACAAGCAGTTCTTGACAAAAGGAGTTTCTGTGGATGCTATGGTGGTAGCTGCTGCCACTAAGAAGGAACTAGCTGATCCTTCAGTACCTGTCCATCCACCTAACAAGGAATCTAGGTCCATGGACAGGTACGGGAAGCGGATGTTTTCATCAGCGACATTTACTATGCGTTCGCTGAACTACCTGTGCCATTTCACTCGTCTTCAAAGGGACTTGATTAAAGAAGCGAGTGACATGTTGAAGGATCCTACAGCTGCGGGGTTTCAAGATGAAATGAACACTCAGCTGGCTACCCTTAACTCCATAGCCAACTCCTCCATGCGCCTCCTTTCTTATGCGGCTGATGGAGCGAGTAGGTCCGCAGGGACAGGTGTGGCCTTACGTAGGCATGCCTGGATGCGGCTATGCAATTTTGCGGACCCCTTCAAGACGTCTTTCACTAACTCCCCGTTTGATGGATCATCTCTCTTTGGTCCTCAAGTGAAAGAAACCTCGACTAGGTGCGAGACTGATGGCAAGACTCTTTCTGCCGTCGGAGTCCGTTTTCTACTCCTTCTAGGCCTTACCCCAAAGGCCAGAAAAGTGGGAAAATGTGGTTCCGTAAACAAAATCAAGGGACTTCGCCTGGCGCACAAAGTCGTTACCCGCCAGAGGCAGAGGCGGAATAACAATGGTAGACGCCGCCTCGAGGCAGGGGCTCCGCAGAACCAGGGCAATCGAGAAGCCTTCTCTGATAAGCCCTTTCAGCATCCCTGAGGTGTTGCCCGGCTGCCCACCTTCGGAGGCAGTCGGGGAAGGTTGTCACTGTACCCAAAAGCCTGGCTATCCCTGACTCAAGACAAATGGGTACAGTCCGTCATTTCGAAGGCTATTCTATCCCCTTTCTTCGCATTCGAAACAATCAAAAATCCCTTCCAGATGTTCCACCCGCAAAGGGATCTAGCGGTTTTGGAAATTTCAAAACTGCTTGCAAAAGAGCAATTCAGTCAGTTCCAGCAGACCAGCAAGGATCCGGAATCTACTCAAGGTTCTTTTAGTTCCAAAGAAAACAGGGACTGGAGACCAATTTTGGATCTCAGTATCTTGAACAGATCAGTCAAGAAAACAAGATTTCGGATGGTCACGCTGCAGTCCATCCTTCCCCTATTGGGAAAAGGAAACTGGATGTGCTCTATAGACCTTCAGGATGCGTACTATCACATAAAAATGGACAGACGCTCCAGAAGATTCCTCCGCTTCAGGCTGAGAACCAGTCATTTTCAATTCAGGGCCCTGCCCTTTGGTGTCACCACTGCCCCGGTGTTTACCAAATGCATGGCAGTGGTAGCTTCTCACCTGAGGCGACAAGGATTCCAGGTGTTTCCATATTTGGACGACTGGCTCCTCACAGCTCCCACCAAGCATCTCCTTCTGATGGCCAGGGATTACACTTTTCGCATTTGTCAAAAGTTAGGCATTTCAATAAATTGCGAAAAGTCTGTTTTGTCGCCTTGTCATACTATTACCTACATAGGCGCAAATCTAGACACAGTAGACATGTCTGCGAGGCTAACAGATCAGAGAATAACAGACATACACAGACTGGTCTCATTCCTTTTCAACAACAACAGAATCAAAGCCAGGTTAGTTCTGAAAGTGTTGGGAATTATGGCGGCTGCCATACCTCTGCTTCCATTAGCCAGATTCCACATGCGAATCCTTCAATGGATGCTCTTTACACAATGGTCATACCAGCAACTTCCAATGTCCCACACCATTATGATCACGCAGGCGCAGAAATCATCTCATGTGGTGGATGTCTTCCCCTCAGCTCTGGTTGGGAAGACCCTTTGTTCCTCCCCCTCTGGTTGCTACTCTGACAACGGACGCCTCCCTGATCGGGTGGGGGGGGCATTATCAGGGCAGGACGGTCCAGGGCACATGGCAACCAGACAAATGCCACTTGCACATAAATGTTCTGGAGATGAGAGCAGTGCTTTTAGCGTTGCAAGCCCTTCAAGACTCTCTCCCCTTGGGAACGATTGCAATCCAGACAGACAATATGTCTGTAGTGTGGTACATCAACAAACAAGGTGGAACCAGGTCCTACCCCCTGTGTCGAGAAACACTCAGATTGTGGCAATGGGCGATTTCTTCTCAGCGTTTTCTGATAGCAACGCACATCCCCGGGAAGTCCAATCAAATAGCGGACAAATTGAGCAGAGCTATCCTCATGCCTCACGAGTGGTCTCTGAAAGACTCTGTTGTGAGAGAGATTTTTCTCAAGTGGGGTCAGCCTTGCTGCGATCTTTTTGCTACTCCCCAAAACAGCAAGTGCAGACATTATTTCACCCTATTCCCTTTACCAGGCCAACCCAGCAGAGACGCTCTAGTCCAAGTTTGGCCCCGGGGACTTCTGTATGCATTTCCTCCCTTCCCACTAATCTCTTAAGTGATACAGAAAGCTATCGCTCAGAAGGCCTCATTGATCCTCATTGCTCCTTACTGGCCTCGACAGGTGTGGTTCCCCTTTCTACATCAATTTCTACTGGAGCGACCTTGGCATCTGGACCTAGTTCCAGATCTTTTGATCCATCAATCGGGTCAGTTACATCGCTCCCTCCCCTCTCTGAACCTCACTGCTTGGTTCCTCCAGTTCCAACCTTAGCCAGGCTTCCTCAATTATCTCACTCTGTTCGAGATATTTTGATAGCTTCCCATAAATCTTCCACTAGGAAGATTTACTTGAGTAAGTGGAAACGTTTCACATTTTGGGCTCAAGGAAGGGACATAGATCCTTTCACTGCTTCCATCCAAATAGTCCTTGATTTTCTAGCTGAACTCTTCCATGCAGGTTCATCCCCTTCTACTCTTAAAGTTCAATTGGCAGCTATCTCTAACTTTCATGTGGGTATTTCTGAGTCTGCCTTAATGTCCCACAAGCTTTGCAAAGCCTTTTTGAAAGGAGTTTTTCTTCTCAGACCTCCTATAAGAAATCCTCCTTCTCCTTGGGACCTAAATTTAGTTCTTACTTCTTTGATTCTACCCCTTCGAACCTGCAGCATCCTGTTCTTTAAAATTGCTATCATGGAAGACTCTCTTTCTGGTAGCTATTACTTCAGCTAGAAGAGTCTCAGAACTTCATGCACTCAGCTGTCGACCTCCTTATCTATTGTTCCATAAGGACAGGGTATCCTTACGAACCAACCCGTCCTTTTTACCTAAGGTAGTCTCGACGTCAAATCTAAATCAAAGCATTGACCTCCCTGTCTTTTTTCCAGAATATTCCAATAGGTCTGAACAAAAATTACACTGGCTAGATGCTCATCGTCAGTTGAGGTACTATTTGGATAGAACAAAACAATTCAGAAAATCTGACCAACTGTTCATCTCCTATGCAGAAGGCAGAAAGGGACTTTCAGTTTCAAAGGTATCATTATCTAGATGGCTTACATCTCTGATTACCCTTGTTTATGAGATTAGACACCAAAAGCTGCCTAATAAACCTAAGGCCCATTCTACAAGAGCTTTGGCTACTTCCTTAGCCTTCCAAGACAGACTGCCTATTGACACCATTTGTGCAGCGGCTACTTGGGCTACTCCTCACACTTTCATTTCTCATTATAAGTTGGATTTAGCTTCTAGGCATAGAGCTAACTTTGGTTCCACTGTTCTCAGGAGTCTGTTCCGTTAGGCCACCCGGGACAAGGTGCTAGGGACGCGGTCCCATCCAGCAAGAATGAAGGCGAGATAGACAACTTAACATATAGAAGTTATGTTCTTACCATAACGTTCCATGTTAGTCGTCTTCTTCTCGCCTTCTTCTTGCGTCCCACCCTCCTTCCCCCTGGCCTGGACAGACCTAGAGGTGTTGTGATTGTGACCTCTCTTTCTACCACCTCTTTCTTAGACATATGCTGCTTGCATATCTCCTGAATCAGGATGTAGGTCACCCTTCTTTCTCCCTGTTGTTAGAGGTGGACTCTGTTTAGAGTTATTCTGTAACTATTATAAGCTGGGGTTAGCTTACAAACAAGATCTGAGGTAACTCTCGCCTAGCATTGTGGGATATAAGGGGAGCCTCGAGCCGGTGGAACCAACTCTCGAGCTTTTAGAGTGGCCGAGTCGGAGCCGAGGTCGGCTCCGAACCCATCCAGCAAGAAGAATGCGAGAAGAAGACAACTAACATGGAACGTTATGGTAAGAACATAACTTCTATTTTTTCCACCCCCTCTAGACCATACCCTAAGGGTCAGAAGAGTGGAAAGATGTGGTTTAGAAAATCCCAGGGATCTTTGCCTGACGCACACAGTGATTTTTCCTCCAGGGGCAGAGGAGGAAATAACAATAGTAACAGACGCCACCCTCGTGGCAGAGGGGTCCGCAGAACCAGGGTAGTAGAGAATCCTTCTCTGACGAGCCCTTCCAGCATCCCTGAGGGATTGCCCGACTGTCCGTCTCTGGAGGCAGTCAGGGGAAGACTTTCATTGTACCCAAAAGCCTGGCTAAGCATAACGCAAGACAAATGGGTACATTCAATAATATCCAGAGGTTACAGAATTCCATTCACTCAGCCCCCTTTACTGTCATGCAAGTCCTTCCCAGATGTTCCACCCAATCTGAGGGATCAAGCAGTTATAGAAGTGTCATAACTGCTGGAAAAGAGTCATCCAGGAAGTCCCAGCAGACCAACACGGATCCGGAACTTACTCAAGGTTCTTTTTGGTGCCAAAAAAGACAGGGGACTGGAGACCTATTTTAGATCTCAGCAGACTGAACAAGTCTGTTCAAAGAACAAAGTTTTGGATGGTCACGCTACAGTCCATTCTACCCTTTTTGGGTCAGGACAATTGGATGTGCTCTATAGATCTCCAGGATGCGTACTATCCCATCAAAATGGACAGGCGCTCCAGGAGATTCCTTCGCTTCTGGCTGGGAGCCAGTCATTACTAGTTCAGAGCTCTGCCCTTTAGTCTCACCACAGCCCCCAGGGTGTTCACCAAATGTATGGCAGTGGTCATGGCTCACCTGAGACGTCAGGGATTCCAGGTGTTTCCATATCTAGACGACTGGCTCCTTACTGCTACTATCAGGCATCAGCTCCTTCAAGCCAGGGACTATAAAATTTCAATTTACTCCCAACTAGGCATCTCCATAAATTTCAAAAAATCTGCCTTGTTGCCCTGTCAGTCTATGACTTATATAGGAGCAGACTTAAATACAAGAAGCATGTTCGCAAAGCTACCTTCAGACAGGGTGTCCACAATTCGCCAGCAAGTTCAAGTCCTCATGCAATGCAAGAGGGTACAAGTCAGGTACGTCCTCCAAACTCTAGGTTCTATGGCAGCGGCAATTCTCCTGATATCCCTGGCCCGCTTTCACATACGAATCCTGCAGTGGCTTCTATTCACACAGTGGTCCTTCCAGCAGCTCCCCATGTCTCACATGATCATGATTACAGAAGCATGCAAAAGGCACCTTTCCTGGTGGATGGTCTTCCCATTCGTGTCTTAGGGCAGACCCTTCATTCAGCCCCCTCCACAGTGACCACAGATGCCTCCCTGATAGGGGGGGGGCATTACCAGGGCAGGACAGTTCAAGGCACTTGGCAGCCTCACAAGTGCCATCTGCATATCAATGTCTTGGAAATGAGAGCCGTGCTCTTAGCGTTGCAAGCTCTTCAGGACTCTCTCCCTTCTGGGACCATTGCAATTCAAACGGACAACATGTCAGTGGTGTGGTACATCAACAAGCAGGGCGGGACCAGGTCTTACCCCTATGTCAAGAAGCGTTCAGACTCTGGCAATGGGCGATTTCTTCCCAACGATTTCTGATTGTGACGCACATCCCTGGGAGGTCCAGCGTCATAGCGGACAGGTTCAGCCGAGCTATTCTCATGCCTCACAAGTGGTCTCTGAATCGAGTGGTTGCGGATCTCATCTTCAGCAAATGGGGACAGCCTTGCTGCGACCTTTTTGCCACCCCCTTCAACAGCAAATGCAGCAGCTACTTCTCCCTTCTTCTGCTTCCTGGTCACTCTCCCAGAGACGCTCTGGTCCACGATTGGCCTCCGGGACTTCTTTATGCATTCCCTCCGTTTCCCATTCCTGCACCGCTACCTTCTCGAGCAGCCTTGGACTCTGGACCCCATTCCAGACCTACTGATTCATCAATCAGGCGGGCTTCATCATTCACTTCAAACACTCCAGCTCACAGCTTGGTTGCTCCACTTCCAGCCTTAGCCAGGCTTCCCAGCATTTCCCCGGCCGTTCGCAATATTATTGTCTCCTCCCATAAGTCTGCCACTAGAAGGACCTATGCCAGCAAATGGAAACATTTTTCTTGTTGGGCAGAGGCTAGGAACATAGACCCCTTCACAGCCCCTATCCACGAAATCTTGGAGTTCCTATCAGAACTCTTTCATTCAGGGTCCGCTTCTGCTACAATCAGGGTTCAATTAGCGGCCATTTCAAATTTTCATGTTGGTTGTTCCAATGCAAACATTATGTCTCATAAGCTATGCAAAACCTTTTTAAGAGGGGCGACTCTTCTTAGAACCCCAGTGAGAGATCCCCCTCCTCCTTGGGACCTTAATTTGGTAATAATCTCTTTGATTATGCCCCCTTTTGAACCAGCAGCGTCCATGAAGTTTCTATCTTTGAAAACTCTTTCTGGTAGCTATTACTTCAGCCAGACGTGTCTCTGAACTTCAGGATCTATGCGTCCGTCCTCCATACTTAGTATTCCATAAGGACAGGGTTCCTCTGAGGACTAATCCCTCTTTCCTTCCGAAAGTCTGCTCAGAAAATAATTTGAACCAGTCTATAGACCTACCTGTGTTTTTTCCTAACCATACCAACAAGGCAGATCACAAGTTACATCAACTGGATGTCCATAGACAATTGCGTTTCTACCTGCATAGGACGAAGGAAATTAGGAAGTCGGACCAACTTTTCCTTTCCTATGCTTGGGGCAAACGTCTCCCAGTTTCCAAAGTGACCTTATCCAGGTGGTTGTCTCACATCATTACCTTTATCTATCAACTAAGGAACAAAGATTTGCCAGTCAAACCGAAAGGTAGAATGCTACCAGGGCCTTAGCCACCTCTGTAGCCTTGTAGTCTAGGTTGCCCATGGACTCTATCTGTGTCGCTGCTACATGGGCAAATCCCCATACTTTTATTTCTCATTACAAGTTGGATTTGGTCTCCAGGAGTAGAGCTAACTTTGGTTCCACTGTTCTGAGGAGTCTGTTCCAATGAGCCACCCAGGATTGTAGGTGCTAGGGACGCTGTCCCAACCAGCAAGAACAAAGGCGAGATTGACAACTTAACATAAAGAAGTTATGTACCTACCATAACGTTCCATGTTAGTTGTCTTCATCTCGCCTTCCTTCTTGCGTCCCCCCTTCATCCCCCTGTCCTTTTGGACCGAGAGGAGTTCAGGTTTCACTGGCTGAGTGTTCTCTGGTTTGTTTCCTCTACTGACTTAGACAGTAGGACAGGTGTGATTAACCCTTTGTTTGGAGGGGTTCTTTCTATAGCTATGTCTGGCGTTAGCTATTCCAAATGAGATCTGGGTAGCTAGCGCTAGGCATCTTGGGATAAGGGGTAGCCTCGCGCCAGTAAACAGCTCTCGAGCTATAGAAGATGGCCGAGTCGGAGCCGAGGATCGGCTCCGAACCCAACCAGCAAGAAGGAAGGCAAGATGAAGACAACTAACATGGAACATTATGGTAGGTACATAACTTCTTTTTCCTGACTTCTCAGGATATCGTGTAGAGATGTGCTTGTTGGCATTCTCCACAACAATTCCTGCCTTCTCAAGATATTCTGTAAAGATGGGCTTGTTGTCATTCTCCACAACAATTCCTGACTACTTCTCTGGGTATTGTGTAGAGATGGGCTTGTTGACATTCTCCACAGCAATTCCTGACTACTTCTCAGGGTATCATGTAGAGATGTGCTTGTTGGCATTCTCCACAACAGTTCCAGACTTCTCAGGATATAGTGCAGAGATGTGCTTGTTGGCATTCTCCACAACAATTCCTCACTACTTCTCAGGATATCGTGTAGAGATGTGCTTGTTGGCATTCTCCACAACAATTCCTGAGTACTTCTCAGGATATTGTGTAGAGATGTGCTTGTTGGCATTCTCCCCAACAATTCCTGCTTTCTCAGGATATTCTGTAGAGATGGGCTTGTTGTCATTCTCCACAACAATTCCTGACTACTTCTCTGGGTATTGTATAGAGATGGGCTTGTTGACATTCTCCACAGCAATTCCTGACTACTTCTCAGGGTATCATGTAGAGATGTGCTTGTTGGCATTCTCCACAACAATTCCTGGCTACTTCTCAGGATATTGTGTAGAAATGTGCTTGTTGACATTCTCCACAACAATTCCTGACTTCTCAGGATATCATGTATAGATGTGCTTGTTGGCATTCTCCACAACAGTTCCGGGCTTCTCAGGATATCGTGTGTAGAGATGCTTGTTGGCATTCTTCGCAATTCCTGACTACTTCTCAGGCTATAGTGTAGAGATGTGCTTGTTGGCATTCTCCACAACAATTCGTGACTACTTCTCAGGATATCATGTATGGATGTGCTTGTTGGTATTCTCCATAATTCCGGACTACTTCTCAGGATATCGTGTATGGATGTGCTTGTTGGTATTCTCCACAACAGTTCCTGACTTCTCAGGATATTGTGTGTTAGATGTGCTTTTAGTATTCTCCACAAGAACAATTTCTGACTTCTCATGATATCGTGTTCTCAGAATTCTTGACTTCTTAGCTCTATGCATTATGACTACATTTCTCTGTGATTAATCAGAAAGTGAGACTACAAACTTAGAGAGGATGCTTGTTTTATACCAGTAGCAAAGAACTCTGCAGTATTTTTATTTATCTATAAATACACAGTGAATGAAGTTTTTTTTTTTTTTTTATTCTTTTGTAGTTAGCACTATATGGGGTGATATATCACCCTGGATGGTCTTTGGATTCAGCAGTTTTTCCTGTTATGTGGTAGGTTATATTAAGTTTAATACAGAGCTTTCATTGGGAATTTTTCTCCCCTAGTCCTCTCTAAAATTTGTCTGGACCCATGAGAACTCTGTCTGTCTGGGGTGGCATAGAATAAAGAAATACAAACACAGAACACTAGTGGTTCTATGTACATAGCTACATGCTAGTATAATTGATGCACTCTATCACAGATGCATACTTGCTTATTTTTACTTTTTTTTAACCATGAATATACATTTGTTTGTTTTTTCTTTTCTATGTGGGACACCAGAACGCCAACAGTTCCTTTCACCTCTTACGGAGTGCACCATAGCAGCTTGCTAAAACGGCACATTTCTCATCAGCCCTCAGTAAATGCAGATCCTGCTGCTCAGGAGATCTGGAGATCTGAGATTTTACTTCAGGTGAGTTAGGCAAGATCCCACGTTTTTTTTATTAAATTTATTGAATTTTAATATATTAAACATTTTTCTGTCGAAGTACAGCCTGACACATCAGGTATTTTCTGGAGAAATGCCACTTCTGTTACCTGTGGGGGGAATCTGTTGTATGCAAAAGCACTGCTGTAAATTAAAGACAAACAGTTATAACTTGCATAAAAGCTGATCTGATGTTAATCTTCTTTCCATTCATCACTGATTGGTTCGGTTCCGAGCCCTTGGAACAGATTCGACCTAATACAAAGCTCACGCCAGCCAAAACCTCTCGAGCTAAGCTTCTACCCACAATGCCCTTTTCCCTGTTACCTCAGATCTTGTTTGCCATGTAGCTGTAAAGCCACATTTCAGCTGAGCTCTCAGCTAAGTGAAAACTTTTTGATATCTCTTAGGATTTTTTGTCACGATTGCGGTTTATATTGATAATGCTATATTTTATAGTTAAGTTCAAAACCTTTCACTCCTGCTTCTGCCCGTTTGGTCAACTTTTAAGTACCATTGGCGGTACGGCCCTCTCTCTCTACCCTTGTGGTATTCCTTGAATACCATCATTGGTATGTCTTTCTCTATTTTCTAGATAGTTGTGTGTTTTTGACGTATTTCTTGGGTATTGTGTGTATTTAGATAAGTTTAGACATAGATATAACAGAGTTTAAATTTTTTTTCCTATAGTATTCTACCTTTGATTGTTGTGTGTAATTTTCATGATGTCTGATAAAAAGGGCACATCGGTTTCAAACATTGTGCTTCTTGTAAGGGTAAGCTTTCGAATAGTGACTCTCATGATTGTATTTATTGTTTGGGGTGCCCCATCTTTCGGTGCAACCTCCCTGTGTGATTTGTCAAAGTTTCAGTCAGCGCACTTTGAATAAGCGCAAGAATAAGTTGGTCCTGAAGGGCCTACTTAAGTCATCCTTTTCAGAGACCATTTCTGCGATGGAGGTTTCACCCCCTCCAATTAAAGATAAGAAAAGGTCTCATTCGGTTCCCTGTTCATCTGGTGACCAGGGTAAATCTGTGAAACCTAAAGTGTCAAAACTATCTTTGGGGCATAAGTTGGCCTCGTCGGCACCGACCTCTTCTGTTCCAGCTGCGACTGTTACTATGTCTGCGCCAACTTCGCCTCCGATACGGTCTCCAGCACTGACTATCTACTTCAGTGTGATTACTACGATTTTGGCAACAGGTACCACTTTGGCACAGTGCACACCTTCGATGTCTATCTCTGCAGTTACGATTGAACCTTCCATGTCAGCCCCAAGTGCCACTTCAGCACCGAGCTTTTTTATAGCCCCAAGTATGAATTTGACCCCACTGCTCCCAGTCTCCAAACGTGAAACATCGGTGCTGGTAGATTCCACACCAAGGACCTGATACTCTCCATCCATTGATCCATTTCTAGGGCAGGTGTGTACAGTCCGTTCCTTGAATGACTTGGCTCCCCGTTGAGAGTATCCACTAGATCCACCAGGAGCCTTTCAGGACTTGTTGTGGTGCGTCTTGTGGACCAGCTGTTGACAGCCAGGGGGATACCCACTCCTTCCAGGACCCATCCTCCTGCAGTACTTGGGTTGACCTCTCCATGGCCTTCATCCTATTCTCCTCCTTTGACCATACCAGTTTCAAAGCCCTCTGCTCCGATGTTTTCGAAACCCCCCCCCCCCATCTTGGCACCTGTAGTGGATCTCACTGGGGCTCTGGGACTGTCCCTTTGGTCCTCTGCTCCAGCTGAACCGGTCCTTCCTCAACCCTGTGATTGGGCTGCAGGCTCCTCAGTTCGTGGTACGGTTCCAAGTGTTTCTTTGGCTCCATTCTCTGTGCCGGGAGTCCTGTCTGCACTGATCCTGCTTGAGGCTCCATCCTCGGAAGTGGGTTCAACGGAGCGGGGTTGTGACCCTGTTTCTGAGGTTGTCCTTCTCTGTTCCAGGCTCCCATCCCTCTTCGGGTGGACCTGCTTTCCGTGCTATGGAGAGGGCACTTGCTTCTGCAAGCATTCTGCTGACGTTGGAACCCCAAATTTCTCCCCCTTTGCCATAGCTGTCACAGGCCACCTCCCTGGGACACCGGGCAGGAAAGCCGCAGAACCCCCGTTGCAGGGTGCCCTCTCTTCCGAGTCCTCCTCAGACGTCCCCACTGAGGACCCCCCCCCCCACGTTAGAGATCGTGCAAGAGGAAGCACGTAGACTCGGCTGAGGAGTCTCTAACAGAGGACACTGATTTCGATAATGGTGCAGGGACCCCACGGTCACCCCCTGACTGTCTCTTTTGGAGACATCCATGAAATGTTGAAACAGAGGGGTGACTGGAAGCCCACTAATCCTTCTTCCGAGGAGTCTGTGTTTCTGCAGGCTTTCCGTGCCTGGCCATCTACCTCTTGGGTGACCCTGCCTGCAGACGAGCTACTTCAGTTCATGGTGCAGTGTCCTTGGAAGAACCCTAATTCTATTGAGGCGATCCCTCAGAGACCTGACAAGATACCTTCTCCGCCCGAGGAAAAACCCACATTGGTCCAGAGGTTTACCAGTCGATGCTATGGTGGTGGCGGCAGCTCCCACAAAAAAAGATCTTGCTGAAGAAAGTCCTACTGTTCACCTGCCCAACAGAGAGTCCCGGGCTGTGGACAGGTTGGGGAAGCAAATCTTTGCTTCAGCGACCTTTGCCATACAGTCCCTGAACTACTTGGCACATTTTACGAGTCTCCAAAGAGACTTGATCTCTGAACTTTCTGGAACACTCGCAGGTCAGGTGTCTGACAAGGTGAGGGATAAAGTTGCCTGACAGCTTGCAACCTTGGAATCGATCACCATTTCGTCCATGAGGTTTCTCTCACACGCAGCTGAAGAGGCTGCTAGAGCTGTGGGTTCAGGCATAGTTATGAGGCACCGTGCCTGGATGACATTTGTGACTTTGCGGACCCATTCAAGTCTTTCTTCCTGAATGCTCCCATCGAAGCTTCATCCCTTTTTGCCCCCAAGTTGAAGGACACTCTGGCCAGGTGTGAGCAGGACGGTAAGACCCTGTCTGCTGTAAGTCTACGTTTTTCCAACCCTCAACTTTCCTTTTCCAGGAACCAGAGGAGTGGCAAAATGTGGCACAAAAAATCTCAGCGTCTTTTCCGTGCCACACGTGGTGGTGATACCCTCAGGGGCAGAGAGGGTAAAAATTCTGGAAGATGCCCCTACCAAGGCACAGGGGGTCCACGTAATCAGGGACCCAGGGATTCTTTCTCTAGACAGCCTTATCAGTGCTCCTGAAGAGCGGCCCAATTGCTTTCCTCTGGAAGCAGTCTGGGGTCGTTTCTCTCTGCACCAAGCTGCCTGGCATTCAGTAACCATCGATCGTTATGTGCAGAAGATCATAACCAGAGGTTACACCATTCCCCTCATCGTTTACCCAAAGCTCCCAGCAAACCTTTCCAGCATTCCACCCAGTCAAAGGGAAAAAGCAGCTGCAGAAATAAACAAGCTGCATCCAATTAGTCCCACCAGACCAATGTGGATCTGGATTCTACTCAAGATTCTTTTTGGTGCCAAAAAAGACAGGGGACCGGAGACCAATTTTGGATCTCAGCAGTTTGAGCAAGCCTGTTGCCCAAACTAAATTCCAGATGGTCACAGTGCAGTCCATTTTCCCTTTTCTAAGGGAAGGCAATTGGATGTGCTCGATAGATCTCCGGGACATGTATTACCACATCAAAATGGACAAACGTTCCAGGAGTCTATTTCATTTCCGACTAGGAGTCTATTACTACCAGTTTTGTGCCCTGCGGTTCAGACTCTCTACAACCCCCAGAGCGTTCACAAAGTGCTTGGCAATGGTTACAGCTCACTTGAGACTACAAGGATTCTGGGTGTTTCCATACTTGGATGATTGACTCTTTACCTCCCCCACCAAGCATCTTCTGATAATAGCCCTGCAATACACCCTTTCACATGCAAAACTTTTGGGGATAACTATAAACTGGGAGAAATCCAATCTTGCTCCAGTCCAGAAGATGGAATTTATCGGAGCGGTCTTCGACACCCGCTCTTGTCTGGTATCGCTCTCAGCTAACAGACTTCAGAGATTAAGGCTTCAGCTCTGGGTGATACTCTGTCAAAACAAAGTCTCAAAGAGAGAGAGATTTTTCAGGTTCTAAGATCCATGGCAGCTTCCATACCAGTAGTGCTTCTTATCGAAACTGCACATGCGAATACTTCCGTGGCTTCTTCTCTCTCAGTGGTTTCCAAATTACCACCCTCTATGTTTTCAGATTCAGGTAACCAATTCTTGCAAGCGGGACCTTCTTTGGTGGATGAGGCCAGGCACAAAACTTTGGAGCCGTCCATTCAAGCCCCCTCAGCCCAAAGCCATTGTGACCACGGATGCTTACCTGATAGGGTGGTGGGGCCATTTCCAGGGAAAGACCATCCAAGGCGCATGGTCCACATTGGAGGCCAACCTGCATATCAGCGTTCTAGAATTGAGAGCAGAGCTTTTAGCGTTGCAAGCATTCCAACCTGTTCTTCCTTCTGGAATGATTGCATTTCAGTCAGACAATATGTCAGTAGTCTGGTATATCAACAAGCAAGGAGGGACCAAGTCCTTTCCCCTGTGTCGAGAGGCCATGAGAATTTGGCAGTGGGTGATAGCTTCCAACCTCTTTCTGATAGCAACGCATATCGGGATTTCCAACGTGATTGCAGACAAGTTAAGCAGATGTAGTCTCTTGCCTCACGAGTGGTCTTTCAATCCCGAAGTAGCGGCAGAAATCTTCAGCCGTTAGGGCCAGCCTTGCTGCGACCTATTTGCCTTCCCATCAAGCAACAAATGCAGCAGCTATTTTGCCCTATTCCGAGGGGTGCTCTAATTCATGATTGGCCCACAGGACTGCTATACGCCTATCCCCCATTCCTCTGATACCCAAGTTCATAAAGAAAGCCAATCAGTTGAAATGCAGAGTGATCCTCATAGCCCCCTTTTGGCCTTGACAAGTTTGGTTCTCCTTCTTCGGCCTCATCTGTTATGTCGACAGTGGATTCTGGATCCCCTTCCAGACCTAATTTCTCACCCCCAAGGGTTGAGTCATCCGAACCTGTCCAGTCTCAAGTTAACAGCTTGGTTTTCCCACTTCCGTTAGTCACCAGGCAGGATGATCTCACCTTACCTGTTCGTGACATTATTCTGGGCGGTCACAAACCATCCACCAGAACACTGTATCTGGACAAATGGAAAAGATTCTGTATTTGGTTAAAGGAAAAGATGCTAGATCCGTTTTCGGCTCCAATCACAGCAGTTTTGCAATACCTATTTTAAGTTTTTCGAAGATGTAGCCGCAGCCTCTACCATACATGTACATCTAGCAGCTATTTCAAAATATCATAATGGATTAGATGTTACTCCCTTCATATCACTGCGTTTATGTAAAACTTTTTTCAAAGGAGTTTCTCGCATTAGGTCTCCAATCAGACAGCCTATAGAGCCATGGAATTTCACATTAGTTCTCCAGTCTTTAACTCAACCTCCTTTTTAGCCCACAGCGAAGTGTGACCTCAAATTCTTGTCGTGAAAATCCCTCTTTCTGGTAGCCGTCATGTCAGCCAGACGAATGTCTGAGCTTCAGGCATTGTGCACCAAAAGACCCTATCTGATCTTCCACAAGGACAGAGTATCACTCCGGACAAACCCATCTTTCCTCCCCAAAGTTGTTTCTGACTTTTCCATCAATCAGACTATTGACTTACCAATATTTTTCAAGAATTTTTCTAATAAAGGGGAATACTGTCTACATTCCTTGGATGTGCACAGACAGTTAAGATTTTATTTAGACAGGACCAAAGCAATTTGTAATACTTGACCACCTTATCATTTCCTTTTCTGGGCATAGAATTGTCTCCAAGGTCACTTTTATCAAAATGGCTAAGAGATTGCATACGTTTCACTTATTTGCAAAAGAACCTATGCCACAGAATATTAACGCCCATTCCACTAGATCTATGGCAACATCTGTAGCCTTCCATTCCAGGGCTTCTATGGATGATATTTGTGCAGCAGCCACTTGGGCTAAACCCCACACTTTCATCAATCATTACAAATTGGATGTGGTCTACAGAGGGAGAGCTGCTTTCAGCTCAGTGGTACTAAGGAATGTTCTTCCATAAGGGCCGCCCAAGGATCTCAAGGTAGCTGAGGATTCTGTCCCATCAGTGATGAATGGCAGGAAGATTAACAACATCAGATAAAGAAGTTATGTCTTACCATAACGTTCCATCTCTGTTGTTGATCTTCTTTCATTCATCACTTCCCACCCTCCTTCCCCCGCCAAAGGCTCCTGGGGGATGCCTTGGGTCCAAGTGGTGTCTTAGAGCATTTGCACAGAAATGGCCTTTGCTTTACTTGTATAACATGGGCAAACTTGATCTGAGGTAACAGGGAGAAGGGCATTGTGGATAGCAACTTAGCTCGAGAGTTTTTGGCTGGCGGCAGCTTGGTATTAGGCCGACTCGGTTCCGAGTGCTCGGAACCGAACCCATCAGTGATGAATGAAAGAAAATCAACAACACAGATGGAACGTTATGGTAAGACATAACTTATTTTTTTGGTGTATTTGTACCAAAAGCAAAGGAGCTGTCTGTCTTAAATTTTGCTTCTTGACTTTTCTTTTCAACAGTGTTTTAGTAGCTTTGGTTTGTAGTTGTTAAGTAGGGTAAAACACTGTTGCTCAGCCCAGGTGTAAATAATTAAGAAATATGTGATAGAATACAGTGCCAGTAAAATGTTACAACAGGGTATACAAAGAAATACAGGGCCAGTAAAATGTTACAACAGGGTATAAAAAGAAATACAGGGCCAGTAAAATGTTACAACAGGGTAAAAAAGATGGAATACAGTGCAGGTAAAATGATACAAGGAGGTAAAAAGGTAGAATACAATGCCAGTAAAATGTTACAACAGTGTAAGAAAAAGGTAGAGTACAGGGGAGGGGTTGGCCCTAACATTTTTCTTCCCCTCATCTGAACTTCAGTTGCCATTACCTTGTTTAACAGGTCTATCAGACTTTTCTTAGCCTCCCCTGGACTACATGACCCATGTCCAGAGACTTTGAGGTGATGGAGGATGCAGGTGCAGTGTCATACTGCAGTGCTGATGGAGAGTTGTACTGCATCTCCTACCATCCTATGTCAACCTTGCAAGCTCTACAGATGCTGCATTTTTATAGTTTATGCACACTTGTGATCATGTGCAACCTCCCAACTAAGTGGCACATATCTTATGGAGCTCACTAGGCTCATACTGTTTGTTTTATTGGGCGGTGTAGTGGTGCAGCGGTTAATGTCACTTTACAACAACAGATTCTCCAGTTCGATTCTTGGCTGGGGTCCCTTTTACATGGATTCTGCATGTCCTCCCTGCATTCACATGGGTTTCCTTCAGTTTCCTCCCACATTCCAAAGCCATACGTTTGGTGCATTACTCCCCAGGCCTCTGTTGAAAATAGGCTCTGTCCTAGTTGGACTTTTCCGGTCAACAAATGTTGAATGAATGAATAAATAAATAAAATATTGCATTGAATCAAGGCTGCCTCCCTCTTCCTAGGATGAGTGAGCAGATTCAGCCACTCATTCCCAAGCTGCCGTAGAGCACCAGTGCCGCTAATCGAACACAGGATATCTGGGGTTTAGTAAGGGCTTTTATCTCTGTGTGACACTGCACCACCCAGAAGGTCCTAATGGTTGTCATCATGAATTCATTCATCATGGGGGGGGGGGAGAGAACAGAAGCAGGAATGGTTGGCAAAACATCATTCATTAAATACTGACCATAATCTAGGCCAGCAGTGTAGTTTTGTCAGAGTGGTTTTATTCTTGTTTATACACCAGAAAACCAAAGCTCTCTCGTTTGTGAGAGACGACTGCCTAAACATTTACTGGGTACTGTCTAAAAATGACACTTTCCCGGAGTCTTAGTACTGCGGAATGTTAAGTGAAACGTATGTAAGACTTTGAATTTTGAAGGCTGTGCGCAGTTGCAGTTTGTGTGTTTTTCAGTCTGTAATGTGCTGTAATGTGATGGAGTCTTAAAACTAATTGAAGCATAGCAGGAAAACATTATCCAACAGACACTGTTCTAGAGATTAGTAAGGACAAAAAGGTATCCAGGATATTTTTTTCTTAGAAAAGGTTCAGAAATTAAAGATGTATATATTTTTAATCTGACACGCAGGACATTATTTTTGTAATAAATGTACCAATTATAAATTGTTAAAGCCCTTGCATGGTGCACTTTTAGTAGCCATGCGGGTTGCTGTTACAACCACCTGTTTTGTTATAAAAACATATTATCCAAGTAGTTAGTGTTCACTTTGAAAGAATGGTATGTTCTTGTACACTGTGCTATACATATTCTTTCCATTGAAAATTGGAATGAGATCATTACCCACAGTGTTTTAAGCTAACTTAAGTACAAATGTAGACCTCTGCACCCCCATCTGTGCATCTTGTACACTAGTCCATTTCATTTGCTAGAAAGATGATGATGCATGGAAGACCAATTATTTTCATTGCAACAACTCAAAATGGAAGCGGCCCAGAAAGATTGATAATCCTGATCAGAGAATTTGCCTCCTTTTTATGCGTTTGTTATCTAGATTCAGCAAATAAAATGTGTTTGGTGATATGGACAAGTACCAGCATAGCCAGCTGGAGTTTTGTAAATATGTCCTTGGAATATCAAACTGATTTAAACAAGATGCTTGTGTTCCAAATGTATTAGAACTGTCAAAAACTGGAGTGAACAAACACAAAAACTAAAAATAGACAGTAGTGAGCTAGACCAATTGAGACTTCAACACAACTTAGTGTTTTCATTCTTTTATTTTAGAAATTTTTCAGAAAATAAGGACACTCCCCCATCACACTGTTTAACTTAAGATGTTGCTAGCATTGTTGATACTGAAATATCAAATGAGTGAAATTGTTTTAGAGAAAGGGCTATAGTGTTATAGGTTGTAGCCCACTTAAAATGTCAGTGAATACTGCTAAGCTAACTATCTAAAATGGGCTGGAGCAAGAAAGATAAAGTTGCTATGGGAGGGGGATTAGAAAAAGTTGACCGGGAGGGATTTATTATCCAGGAGAGCAGCTGGCTAGTTCCATTCAGCTTTTTATTGTTCTTGCCTCATATAACTGTTCACAAAATCGAAGATGTTTGTTCTTCCTCCATACTTCGGATACCTTCCCCGGCCCCATCTCTTTTCATCCATCTAGTTTATAGCCTTTGGGGCGTATGTAGCTCTGCCAATGTCTTATTGCTTTTGTCCCCATACATTTTGTAACACTACAACCTATAAATTTCATTGCTCCCTCTTCTAAATCTGGGGTGTTTATATTGCCTTCAGTCGTTGCTGATACCCTCCACCCCTTCCCGTCTATGCAACATTTTCCATTTAGACTTCAAATTTTGAACCTAAGCTATATTGCACCAAAATATGATTCTAGGTCTGGCATTCGCAGCCCTTCTCTTTCTTTTGACAGCATTACATTTTTCCATTGCAGTCTGTCTCTTTTTGCCCTCTCAGAAGAAAGTTTGCAGCTCTTGTGCGAGTCTGTTCCAAACCTTGTCTTCAGTTGAAATAGATAAGATTGCCGTAGTATAACATCCATGGCACCAAATACATCATTGCATTCTCCATTTTCTTGATTTTAGTAATTTGTGAGAGTGTATCATTCCAAATTTCCATTGCCTACTATATGTCCTGTTTTACCAAATATCTCAAATATTTAAGCTTATGTCCCTACAGATATGGTATTGTACTAATTTAAAAGAAGGAACATAATTTGTTACTATTGCTTTGGTTTTATACTGGTTTATCTTGGACTCTGCTAAATTGCCAAACATATGTAACTGGCTAAATATATTGGATCTTTTTCAGAATTAGTTTTATGTATATATTGCTTTTTTTTTTCATATATATTCCCACTCATAACCTACTATGACTGTCTTATTGAAGCTGCCCAGTGGCTCAATATAGATTGCGAAAAGGAGAGAGAAGGGGCATTCATGAAGCATCCCACCGAGATAGATGAATTTGTTTTGATAACCCATCAGCATGTTTTATAGCTGGTTTTGAGATGTCATACATTTTAAATATTCAATCTACTTTCTAGGAAGCCCAAATTCCTGCAGAGCATCTCTCTTTAAAGTCCCAGCTTACCCTACCAAATGCTTTTTCTGCATCAAAACTCATGAGAATTAGTTGCCTATTTTTACTTTTTACATCTTGCTTTATTTAGGTCTTATTTATGCTGTCAGATGCTTAATTCCCTTCTTCAAAGCCACATTGATCCTTATCTGTTATGACTGACAACATTTTTAGCTAATGTGTTTGCCATAATTGACATAAAGATCTTGTAGTCACACTTGTTCTACAGACAGGAACACAAGACACCACCACAGTCATGGAGTAAATAAACAAGCAAGTGACACCCACTCATACACCCTGTCAAGCTAGTCATGCAAACTTAGGATTTAACAATGACAGATGGTTTACAGGGCATTATATATTCCCTCAGTCATCAACCAGATGGCAGGTACTCTAAACATGTCAATAACCAGCAACCATGAGCGACAGTAGACCAGGCTAACAAAACGTTGAGAAATAGCAGAAAAAGATCTGTTTGCTTCCATAGAGAACCTCCAGCTTTTCCAAATGTTTGTAAAAGGTTACCTTGCGAAAAACAAGGGCAGGTGATGTATTCTGCCCAAGGATAGGCCTTTTCCTTTATGCCCACCCTTTGACACTACTGCATTTCGAAATGCTGGGTTCTCTCCTGATGCAGCTGATTGTAACCTGTGTACACCCTGCCTTTGTACTTAGTGTGCTAGTTCAGCGTGCAGGGTACGTGGTGTACTTCAGAACTCCAGTGCCCCAGATTGGCTACATTGATGCTTTGAATCTTCTTTCATGCACTTTATTTGTTCCTGAGTACATAGTAAACATTATGAAAAGAGCCAGGAAGCCTAGCACAAGGAAATGTTATCTGAAGTGGAGAGTTTCCACTTAATGCAGTAAAAAGTACCAGCACCCCTGCTATGTGGCTTTCCACGGTACTTTTGTTTCTGTCACATCTTTTAAATCAAGACATCCACTTGCATGCATATCTGCCTGGCTTCTAGGCATACTTCTGGCAAGCCGTACATCTGTTAAACATTTTCTGAAGGGATTATTAACACTTCTATTCACCAAGCAGAGCTATCCCACCTCCATAGGAACTCTGTTTCACTCTAAAATTTTACCTTGGATCTTTTTAAAGTAGGTGATTCTGCTTCATTCACATACTTTTTCTGGGCTACAGTTCAAGTAGCTGTTACCTCAGGTCGAATTATTTCACAGTTACAGGCCCTGATGTAAAGTGAGACTCTCATATTGGTGATCCTGAGAATCAGCACATCGTTGATGCCAAAGTGGAACAGACCACTGACCAATATCCAATCAGCAAGAAAAAAGCAAACTCCACAGCGTTGTACAAACCTTTTAATAAAATAACAAAACTGTCAGTAAGTCCTTCAGTGTTAATAAAATTCATAGTAAAAACTAACATCTTTTATATTAAAAAAACTTAAAACACATGACACAGCTTTAACCTATCACATACTAACAATTTATCAATCAATAAATCTAAAAGATTTTTAAAGAAATATATCACATTCTGAGGACATATATTCACACCAGATAACTTGCCATAGTTATACAAAGCTATAATTCATATCAAGGTTCTTAACATTTTAGTGAACTCACTACTGCTTTCTTTTCAGTCGAAGTACATCACATTCTGAAAGCATATATAAAGCTGTAATTCATAAAGTTTTTAATATTGGGTGAGCTTACTGCTGCTTTTTTTCAATTACAGAAATATATTGCATTCTAAAGGCGTGTATCTACACCACATAACTTATCATAGTTCATATAAGAGTTATTATTTAGTGAACTTACTGCTGCTTTCTTTTCAATTACAGAAATATATTGCATTCTAAAGGCGTGTATCTACACCACATAACTTATCATAGTTCTTATAAGAGTTATTATTTAGTGAACTTACTGCTGCTTCTTTTCAATTACAGAAATATATTGCATTCTAAAGGCGTGTATCTACACCACATAACTTATCATAGTTCATATAAGAGTTATTATTTAGTGAACTTACTGCTGCTTTCTTTTCAATTACACGCCTTTAGAATGCAATATATTTCTGTAATTGAAAAGAAAGCAGCAGTAAGTTCACTAAATAATAACTCTTATATGAACTATGATAAGTTATGTGGTGTAGATACACGCCTTTAGAATGCAATATATTTCTGTATCTACACCACATAACTTATCATAGTTCATATAAGAGTTATTATTTAGTGAACTTACTGCTGCTTTCTTTTCAATTACAGAAATATATTGCATTCTAAAGGCGTGTATCTACACCACATAACTTATCATAGTTCATATAAGAGTTATTATTATTTAGTGAACTTACTGCTGCTTTCTTTTCAGTATAGGTTTTAATGTGACCTGTTTGTTCAAACCAGGGTAGGAATCTGCTTGTAAGGGGGTAATCAACTCATTCTTTGGTGTCTAGTTTATTAATCAGATCACCACGTCTAATGTTGGAAGTTAGGGTATCTATCACACATAACAGAAAATAGTGTGATGCATCAGTCTCCTGTATGTGTTGGGCTAAGGAGTTAGTAATCACTTTCCTCCATGTTTCTGACTTATGTTCTACAATCCTATCTCTTAATCTCCTTGCAGATTTACCACCATAAAAACAGGAACATTGTTGGCATAATGCTAAATAAATCACGTGTAGTGCTACATGTGGCTGTACATAAAAAGCTAAACCTTCTACTATTCAATGGATGTATAAATTCAGCGTAAGTATACTAACACAACATGTGCAATTATAGCAGGGATAGGTATTTTTTTTATTATAGGCAATAGAACCTGCCCTATTTAAGGTAAAATCCTTGTAGCATAAACATTTCTTTAGACTGCTACAATTCCTATAAGTAAAACATGGTTTATCAGGAAGCCATTTTTCATGGCCAAGTATAGCTTTTATTATATGCCAATTATTCCTGATGACTTCTTCCACAGATTTACTTATTCTACTGTAGGTCATTAAATATCTCAGGGTGTTATCAGGTGGAGGGTCATCTTTATTAGAAAAATATGGCCTAGCCTTTCCTCCTGTCATAGATACCACTTCATTTCTAATCCCATGTAGTTCACCTTGGTTATAGCCTCTAGCTAGTAGTTCATCAGTCATGCTTGCATCTGTTTATGACATATTTCATCTTGGGTATTTAGTCTACTAGCGCATAGATATTGGCATGCATGCTGGTTTTATGTAAATATTTACGCATATCTTTTTTTTAAATACTAGTGTCTAATGCACCTTCAGTTTTGGATAAAGTAACATCTAAAAATTTATATTAGACTCTGAATGCTTCATTTCAAATTTCAAAAAGTCATTAACATTATTCAGATAGTCATAAAATCTTTCAAGCTCATCACTGGTGCCATGCTAGAATGTCATCCACAAAACGCTTGAAGAACAATATCATAGGTGTGTATCTATTGGCCTGACCAAAAATATTGATGTCTTCCACTTGCCTTTTGTAAAATTGGCATAAGTGTTTGCAATCGCTGTGCCCAAAGCTATACCTGATATTTGTTGGTATAGCTGTTTATTAAACACAAAAACATTCTGCAGTACTAGTTCTAATAAATCAGAGTGCCCCAATGAGTCTAGTAGATAGGTGGCCACATTCCAGAAGTATTTCCCTTATTTTTTCTATCCCAAAGTCATTGGGGATTACAGTAAAAAGAGACTTGATATCTAAATTCACCAGTAAGAAGTTATTTTCTGTACTCCCATTTATACCATGTATATAATTGTGTAAGAAAATCTCCAGTGTCCTTTATATAACTGGGAACTCCTTGTAAAAAGACTTTTTCTAGATATACAGATAAGGGATCGGTGGCCCACCCGTGGCCAGACACTGTGGGACCTCATTGGTGGTTTATTCACTGACATGTATTTTGGGCAGGCCATATGGGATGGGTATTGTGGGACAGGGAACAGTAAAGAAGTTAAAGGTGTCAACATCTATGCCGTTCATTAGCTGTAAATCGTAGATAACCATATTTATCCTGGTAACAATCTCATTAATATCCCTATCAGATATTAATTTAAACGTATCTATGTCAGAAATCATTTCATTCATTGAGCGAAGATAGTCATCAGTATTCATAAGCACTGTACTATCCCCTTTATCTGCCTCCTTAATTATCAAATTTGTATTACTTTCCAAAGCTTTTAATGCTACAGATTCCTCCCTGGTAAGGTTGTATTTTTTTTTTATAACAGTTACCATCATATATCTCTCTGATTTGCTTTTCACATAAATCTTTAAACACACTCACTACTGGATCACTATAGGGTATAAAAATACTTCTTCTCCTACACCTATTATCTATATAGGAGTCTGAATTCTTAAAAATATTTTTCAGGTTTAGATTACGTGAAAACATTCTTAAGTCAGCAGTGGCATTCAGTACATTATCAGTGGATATTGGTATAAATTTCAGTCCTTTAGAAAGTAAAGAAAGCTCAATGTCCGTTGACTGATAGCTAGATAAATTCACCACAAATTTCTTATGAATCTCATTAGGCAACTCATTGCCATTTAAAGTCTCAAAATTGCCATTTAAAGTCTCTACATTAGTCACAGCTACTTGTTGGTTCAAAAAGTTAACATTTAAAGTCTGTGTTACTCACTACTGTTTGTCGTTTCTGCTGTGAGTTAGCGGGCCGTTTCTGGGTCTACCTCTTGATTGCAGCCGTTGCCTGGATGGATTGTGATCCTTCTTTGTGATCTGCTCTGGGAGTTTTACCATTACCATTCCTTCAGATAAGGATAGTAGGACCATGGAGAGGCTAGGCAGAAATGTCTGTACTGCTGCCACCCTGACTTTTAAGGCTATTACCGGACTCGTATGACCGGGTATGTTTTAGCCCTTCCTCAGGTGATTTCTGACCTTCCTGTTTCTGGGGGAAGGCTTCAGCCCTTTCCTTCTTGGGTTCTACCTTTCCAGTTGCCTGCCACTATTATTAAGTGCAATTATGATGTGGCTGATGCCTCTTCCAAGGCTGCTGAATTTGGTTCGGTTATGAAGTGTTACTCTTGGCCTTATCTTCAGGCTTTGACTGACGACATTAAGGAAGTTATTGGATGCTCCTTTGGATAATAAAAATCTTTTTGGTACTCCTGCTGCTGACCTTCTTAAATCCTTCCAGGATAAGGGCAAAGCTGTGCAGGAGGTTGAAGCATATTTTTCTTTCTCCTTTTCAAAAGTTTCAGAGGAATTACCCTTCCAAATCTGCTTTTGTTTGCAGACTGTCTGTACTGCATCCAGAAATGAAAAGGGTTTTAGATGTGTACTTCATGGGAAATTTACATGGATCCCTGTTTCTCAGAAACCTCCTTTGCAGGGCAAGCCAGGTTCCATTTGACAGCTTGCTTCCCTTTTCCCTTGTCCAGGTTATCTTGTCCCTTCATCTTTCCCCATCCCTTCCAAATTGGTTAAGGATCACAACAGACTCTTGAGTTCTGTCCATTATCCGCCATGGGTATTTCATAGTTTATAAATCTTTTCCTCCCTTTCTAGGAATCCTTCAGCCTCCTTGAGAACATCAACTTCTCTTTCCAGAGGTGCTTTGTTCTCTCTAGTCCCATGGCACCATTCAGGCTGTGCCCCCTGTCCAAGAAAGGAGAGGTTTTATTCCAGAATGTTTCTGGTTCTCAGGAAGGAGGAGGACACCTGGAGACCAATTCTGAACCTTTCTCTAGGTCCCCGCCTAATGGATGTTGCCTCTTCAAACTTTATTTCCTCCTCTTCTTCCCCAGGCCTTTCTGGTCTCTCTGGATCTCAGTGATGCCTACCTTCATATCTCCATACACCCCATTTTCAGGAAATGTCTACATTTCTCTGTTTCTTCCTTGCATTTTCAGTTCTGTGATTTGCCCTTTGGCCTCTCTACTGCCCTAGGGGTACTCACCAAATGCCTCACTCCTGTCATTGTTTTTTGCAAGATGAGAGGAGTTCAGATATTTCCTTACCTGGATGATCTGCTCATTCAGGTCTGAGCCACCAAACCTCTGCTTCAGGACTTCCACTTTACTGTTTCAGTGCTGCAGAGTGTGAGACTCGCCATAAACTTTTGAAAATCAGTCTCGACTCTTTCAGGATCATGATTTCTTTGGCTACAGGACTATCCCCATGGTTGAATCTCTGCTTGCTCCCAAGGCCCTGTCTCTTCTTCCTCTGGCTTCAGTCATGGCCAGGGACTTTCTTAGGGCCTCAGGTTTATAGCTTCCACTATTCCTATTCCTAACATAAGGCAGAGTATAAAAGTTCAACAGGAAACCTGGGAGGAGGAAGGCATTGAAGAACCTTCAAGAAACCCATGTAAGAGAGGCCTGGCAAAGCCAACTCTAGCCCTGGAAATATCATTCAAATTCTAATGCTTAGTGAAACTATGGAGAGAAGACCAAGTAGCAGCCTCGAGGATGGAATTGGTATCCAGCCTTTGAAAAAAAAGTACCAGATGAAGCTACAGCTCTGATATAGTGAACCTTTACTATAGAGGAAAGACATTTGCCATGAAAGAAATAACAGAGAAATGGCTTTAGATATGCAAGAAGAGGTGCCCTGCTTAGAAAAAACGAAATCCAAATACTTGGGAGAAAAAAAGAAAACGTTGCTCAGATTTGCAAATAACTTTAGTTTTATCCAAATAATTTCTGAGCTGTCTATGCAAGTCCAAGGTGTGAAGAACCTTCTCATTAGCAAACTGCGGAGAAGTAAAAAAAAGTAAGACAAATAAATAGATTAAGGGATAAGTCATTGACCACCCTGAGCATAAAAGAAGGATTAGTACGAAGAGGGACCGTCTCCCTGTGAAAAACTATGAAAGGAGGAACAGCCAAGACAGCCTGAAGTTCAGAAACCTTCTTGGCTGAACAAAGAGCCAAAAGAAGAACAGTCTTCCAAGTGCAATGCTATAAGGAAGCTGAAGCAGCAGGCTCAAAAGGAGCATGAGTCAAATTTTCAACAACAAAATTGAGCTCCCAGGAAGGTGCAACAGGCTTCCTGGGAAGCCTAATATGGAGGATGCCTTTAAGAAACTGACTTCAAATTTGGAGGTCAGAGGAGGATTCAAGGGCAGACTAGCAGAAACTGCTGATAGGTGAGCTTTACCTGAAGAGTATACCAATCCAGCCTGATGCAGATCACACATATAGGATAGGACCAGAGGATCTTCTGCAGACAGGATCATGATGGCCAGAAAGGCACCAGAGAGAAAATTTCTTTGATTTCGACAAATATGACTTCCTGCTAGTGGCCTTTCTGGCCTCCTGCAGGACTTGAAGCACGTCCTCAGAAAAAAGGTGCCTAAAAGGGATCAGAACCCTATCACCGACCGTGTCAGGGGAAGAGTGGACAAGTGACGATGGATAAGAGATCCTCTTGTGTGAGAAGCTCCACCCAGCGAGGTAAATTATGATGATTGCCCCTGGCCAAGTGAGAAAGAAGGGGGAACCAATGCTGTCTGGGCCAAAAGAGAGTCGCAAACAAGACTTTTTGAGTGTCCTGACCAGTCTTGTGCAAGTCTTTCAGAAGCAGAGGAAGGGAACCGAAGAAGTGCAGAAACATCCCAAATCCAAGGAAAAGGCAGTGTGTTCACTTTCTAAGCCAAAGGACTTGGGACTCTGGAATAGAAAAGAGGAAGTTGTCTTTTCAGAGGGGTAGCAAAAAGATCTACCTGATGAATACCTCACAGATGGACAATGTCCATGAACACATCTCTGTAAAGCATCCACTCATGAGGTTGTGTGCTTGACCTGCTCAGAGTCTGCCACTGGATTATGCTCTGAGGGAATGTAGCCAGCCTGAATAGTCCCTTGACACTTGATAGCTAGATCCCAGACCTGAACAGCTAGCCTGCAAAGGAGGTAGGACCTTGTACCACCCTTGCTTGCTTTGTGAAAACTTTGAGGGGGCCCCCAGATGAAAGAGGGTATGAAAAGCCTGAAGAGCTGCATACACAGAGCACTCCTGTCCTTGATGTGCACCTGTGTTTATTCATCGAATGGTAAAAGCATCTAACGGCATTACAGAATAACTGCCACTCCTCTTGTGGGGGGCTGCACCCTCACACCCCGATAATTTATATATACCAGTGATATGGAAGGACATAGTACAGTTGTGTAAGGTCTTACCGTAATGGTAGGTGTCAGTATTCACTCCCTCCTTCCTGCCTCCTCTCCTCTAGCCTGTTTGCCTTCCTGGTTGAGGGGTTCTTCTGTCTCTCAGCATTTTTTCCTTCTGGATGCGCAGGTTCCACCTGGTCCCTAGGGACATTCTGTTCTTCCTAGGGCTTTTCAGTTCTGAAGTGTGTGTCCATACATCACCTTTATGCCCTGTGCAAGAAGCATGTATGTGATGTACGGCACCTCTAGATACTAAAGGTTTGATGTAATGGCCAGATGATGGGCTACCCTTGACAGGAGATCCCTTAGGTTAGGAATACTGCAGCAGTGAAGAGAAGGAGATCTACTGTTATGGTAAGATTTTATACAACTGTACTTTCCACAACACTTTTCCTTTTCTGGTTTTATCAGGTACAAAATAATAATGTCTACAAATAAGCTAACTTTTCTTGATTACTATACTAATTATATTCTTAAATTTCTGAGTCTTTTATTTTCTTTGCCAGTGGCTCTAAATATAATGCAAATAACAAAGGGGAAAAGAGGACACCCCTGTCCGGTTCCTCTATTCAGATACAACTTGTCAGAGAGGAACCCTCCCACTTTAATTTTTGCCTCTAACTCCTCATATATCCTAAGTAACCTTATTGTAGCAGGGTAAAGCAAATGTTTCCATTTCCCTATTGTCAAAATCTCAGCTTACTGTGTGGAATGCTTGGTCTACATAAGACCCAACAACCCACCAACAGTGATACTTTCTTGCGTTCTACTTCTCTGCTTCCTTCTGGATCATCTTTGTTCTGTTAATGTCAAATATATGCGCCCCCCCCCCCCCCACAAAGCCACATTGATCCATATCCATCTGTTTTGACAACACATTTGCCATTCTTTTAGCTGTTCTAGACATAAACACTTTATAGTCATGGTTTAAAATTAAAAAGGGCCTGTCTGAAGCTGGGTCTGTGGGGTCTTTACTGTCTTTAGATTTTATGGCAACCACAGCTTTCTTTACAGGATGTTAGTGCTTCCCCTACTTTTAAAATATTGCAAAGCATACCTGCCAGATCTGTATCACTTTTTCTTCCCTAGCTTTAAGACTTGCACAGGAATACCATTTATTCATGGAGACTTTCCTGCAGATTGATGATGCGTCACTGTTTTTATTTCATTTACTCCTATTTGAACTGTTGATTGTTGATCCTCCTCTACCTCTGTCATTGGCATACTTAAGTCCTACATAAATATTTCCATTTGTGCTTTTTCCTTGATTTCCACATTCCTGTGCTTTATACAAATTTTCATAAAATTTCTGAAATATGCAATACATCTGCAGGATCTGTGGTTATTTCTTTTTTGTTATAGGCTCCCTAAGTTTGGCAATTACCCTTTCTACTTTCTGTTGCTTGTCTTCATGCTAAATGTTTTTGCGCTTTGGAGTGATCAAAATATAGTTGCTTAACAGCAGTTTTTCTAAACTCATGCGTATTATATAGATATTCTTATTTTCTCTTTAGCACTCTGCTGTTGCACCTGTTCTTTTTCTGCGAGATTCCTCTTATTCTGCAATGCTTTAACCTTTGTCAGCCACTCTAAATAATTCTTGCTACTTCTTAACCATTTTTTTTATTGTATTTCTACCCTATTTATAAAGTCCGCTTTCATTTTATCTCACTCACTAGCTATAACTTCTGGAGTACTTTCTATCTTCCTTAATAACTCCCAAATAATTTCCACAACTCATTCCTTAAATTTCTCTCTTTTTAACAAGTAGGTGAGGAAGTGCCAGTGTCTCATTTTACTTCATTACCTTGCATTTTTATCTTGGGTATTTATTGGCACATGATTTAAAATAGTTATTGGATGTGTGTTGAAGCTTTCAACTAAATGCATATGTTCCTGTGAAATATAATTTCTGACTAGTCTAGCCCAGTTATTGTACTTTTGGGAATAATATAGAAACTCTCTCAGTTCCTACTACTGAATGCATATCTTCCATACCAAATATTTTCATAGAAGTCTTTTGAAGTGTACCCTCTTTTATTGTATTTTCCCTTCTAGGTCCCGCAAATACATCCACACTGTTCATAGGTTCATAGATTACATCCACACTGTTGCAGAAAAAGTTCCAGTCCCCACTTGTAAATAATATTTCTCCAACCATTTTCTTAAGCTCCATAATAGTAGTTTTAGGTGGAATATAAATACATGCCAGGAGCCCCATAATACCACAAATCTTGCCAATATTATCTTTTTCCCCTTTTATCACTCTTGGAGCTCCTTTAGCAATTAGTAAAAGAACTCCCCTTTTCCATTTTCTGCTAATATTCTGCTGAATATCCATCCTGAAATCCTTCCTTTATCAAATTCACATGTCCATTTCTTTCCAGGTGTGCCTGTTGTAGCATTACTATTTGCACTACGCATTTTTTAATATAAATGTAGTATTCTCACCTTTTTGTGTATACCTATGAGGCCATTTATGTTCCAAAGTAATATTTACATTTTAACCATTATGCTAAGAAGTTATTCCCACCTATTATATGTACGGCAAATTTTTTTAAATGCCTAGTTCCAGCTTTTGTGTTGCATGTACCCACTAATGTTTGGCAGGCTGACCTTTTATACAGTTGTTTCTTTTCTTTATTTGAACATATGATGTTAAGTTGTCTATCTCGCCTTCATTCTTGCTGTTTGGGATCGTAGCCGATCCTCAGCTCCGACTCGGCCATCTTCAATAGCTCGAGAGCTGTTTACTGGCTCAAGGCTACCCCTTATCCCATAATGCCTAGCGATAGCTACCCAGATCTCGTTTGCCGCTTCAGCTGCAAGGGTGTCGTTTTTCTGGCTCAGGCTCATATATTTAACTTTTTGTGTAAACTTTCCTTAAAATTTAAACTTTCTAATATCCTTTCTTTTTTAGAGTTAGTTATTCGTGTTGTAGTTATATTTTCTATAGTCTCTACCTTTTTTTGACATAACTCATTTAAGTTAGGGAGTTCTCCACCCCTCCCCCATCCCTAGGTTAGCCGTTTAACTTATAGGCTTTCCTACTTCTTTTTTTCCCTTATTGTTAATATATATATATATATATATATATATATATATATATATATATATATATATATATATATATATATAAAATATTTAATTATATTATATCTTGGATTTTCTTTATAGTTATAGATAGTACTGGTGTCTTTTGTCTAGTGTAGTACTGTTTTTTGTCTGTATTTACTTACTTAGTCTTCTCTTTTTTGGTACAGTCATGTCTAAGGAAGCAAAGGTTTCTGGATTCAAGAAGTGTGACTCATGCTGTCAGAAAATGTCTCTGACAGATGGGCACACTAGTTGCGTCTACTGTTTGGGCACTGTTCACCTGCAGGAGTCTTGTTCTATTTGCCATACTTTTAGTCCAAGAGTCCTGCAGGAGAGTAAGAACAAACTGATTCTTAGGGGTTTGTTAAAACCCCAGGATTCACCAGCAAAGAGTTCACAGCCAGTGAAATCCCCAAAATCCACTAAGCCATCGGCTCCACCCTCGGACCTAACTCCTGTGCAGGATTTACCTTCTAAGTCGGTTCCGGCTGGCACCGACAAGACAACCTCCCCAGCGGCTCCATCGGATGCTTCAGAGCTGTCACGGAGCCACAAGAGGCTGAGGTCCCCTTCCTTAGAGTTGGTGCATTCGGCTCCTCTGTCTCCATTACTTCAAAGTGAGCATAGCCACCGATCCTCTCACTCCTCTCGATCCTCTAGGCTGTCGGATCACGATCTAGAGAGAGTAGTCAGTAGGTTGCTAAATTCACAGGCACTAACTAAATTATTGTCCAGCCCTCCTCAACAGGTATCGACTCTGTCCACTTCACTTAATGTTCCTCCTCCGACTCCAATGAGTTCGGAGCCGGAGTTCGTTGGGGTTCGAGTAGTTGAACCGTTGGCTCCGATAACCATATCTGACGTCGGCTCTGATTACCTCCATGGTACCTTCCATCGAGGGATCTGGATGCCGAGGCTTCCTCATCGGCACAGTGGGGGTGAGTGGCATCGGACCCTTGTCCGACCTCGTTCTCCCTCTCGGAGCATCGACGCAGGTGAGCTTGGCTCCAACATTGGCCTTGGAGCAGTCCCCCTCGGCGCAGAGAAAGATTCCTATTTCTTTGGAACCGGAGCTTTCTCTGCCTCGAGACAGGGACGCTTTTGAGGTCATGCGGAGTGTGATCTCCCCCAAGTCAACTCCACTACCGGCCCCACCAGCTTTGTCCCCCGTAGTGCCTGTGCCAATCTCTGCTCCTCCTCCAGACCCCAAGCGTGGGGAACCAAGGCTCCAGGACACCCCATTGGGCGTTTCTTCTTCTTTTGAGGCCTCCCCTGATCACTCAGAGGAGCCCCCTTGGAAGAGGAAGTGCAAGAGGAAGCACATTGACTCCCCTGAGTCTATCACTTCTGATACAGACTTAGATGAATCGGAATGATCCCCCTCTGAAGATGTTTCATTCTCGGATATCCTGGAAATGCTTAGGCAGAGGGGGACCTGGAATCCCCTAGCCCCTACCGAGGATGAGTCTGTATTCCTGGATGCTTTTGGTTCCTGACCTTCCACCTCCTAGGTTTCTCTGCCTTTCGACCCACTTATGTCCGTAGTGGTTCATAAGGCTTGGTCAGCACCGGACACAGTGGAACCAAATCCGAGGAGACCTAGTAAATTTATTACAAATCCCCAGGATAAGCAATTCCTTTCTAAGGGTGTGCCTTTTGATGCCATGGTGGCAGCAGCAGCCACCAAGAAAGAGCTAGCAGAGACCTCTTTATATGTTCATCCCCCTAACAAGGAGTCTAGGACGATGGCCAGGTACGGAAAGTGAATGTTTGCTTCAGCAACCTTCTCCATGAGGTCAGTGAACTATCTGTCATTTTACTGTACTTCAAAGGGATCGCCTTAAAGAGCTTGGAGATACCCTTTAAGATCCTACAGCTGAGGGAGCACAAGCCAAAGTAGCTTCCCAGCTAGCGACGCTTAATTCTATAGTTAACTCCTCTGAGGCTCATTTCCTATGCAGCCGATGGAGCAAGTAGAGCCGCAGGCACGGGTGTAGCCCTTAGGAGGCATGCATGGATGCAGCTGTGTCACTTTGCGGAACCCTTTCGAGCGTCCTTCACCAATACCCCCTTTGATGGCTTTTTTCTCTTTGGGCCACAGGTGAAAGACACGTTGACTACGTGTGAGCAAGAAGGCAAGACTCTCTCTGCCGTGGGAGTCCATTTTTCCACTCCCTCCCCCAGAGGCAGAAACAATAATAGACGCTGCCCTCGTGGCAGATGTGGTCCGCAGAACCAGAGCAACAGAATCTTTCTCTGATAAGCCCTTCCAGCATCCCTGAACGGTTGCCCAGCTGCTCACCTCTGGAGGCAGTTGGGGGAAGACTTTCACTGTACTCAAAAGCCTAGCTAAATTTAACAAAAGACAGATGGGTACGGTCCATTATATCCAGAGGTTACAAAATTCCCTTCCATCAACCCCCCCTTACAGTGAAAGAAAATCCTTCCAGATGTGCCACCCAATCTGAAGGAGCAAGCAGTAATAGAAGTTTCAAAACTGCTACAAAAAAGAGCCATCCAGGAATTCCCCGTAAACCAGCACGGATCCAGATCTTACTCAAGGGTCTTTTTGGTACCAAGAAAGACGGGGGACTGGTGGCCGATTGTGGATCTCAGCAGACTAAACAAGTCTGTACAAAGAACAAAGTTTCGGATGGTCACGCTACAGTCCATTCTACGCTTTCTGGGTCAGGACAATTGGATGTGCTTGATAGATCTTCAGGATGCGTACTTACCATATCAAGATGGACAGACGCTCCAGGAGATTTCTCCGCTTTCGGGTGGGGGCCAGTCATTACCAGTTCAGAGCTCTGCCCTTTTGTCTCACCACAGCCCCCAGGGTGTTCACCAAGTGTATGGCAGTGGTCACGGCTCACCTGAGATGTCAAGGATTCCAGGTGTTTCCATATCTAGATGACTGGCTCCTCACTGCTACCACCAGGCATCAACTCCTACAAGCGTGGGATTATACAACCAGATCCTGCACCCAGCTAGGAATTACAATAAATTTCGAAAAATCTGCCTTGTTGCCCTGTCGATCTATCACTTACATAGGAGCAGATTTAAATACAAGGGATATGTTCACAAGGTTACCACTAGAAGGAGTGTCCACAATTCGCCAACAAGTGCAAATTTTAATGCAGAGCAAAAGGATCCAAGTCAGGTATGTCTTTCAAACTCTGGGCTCCATGGCTGCAGCCATTCTTCTAATCCCACTAGCATGCTTCCACATGAGAATTCTTCAGTGGCTTCTTTTCACACAGTGGTCCTTCCAAGAGCTACCCATGTCTCACATGATCCTCATCACGGAGGCATGCAAAAGGCACCTTTCTTGGTGGATGGTCTCTCCATTAGTTACTCAGGGAAGACCTTTCATAAAACCTCCTCCGGTAGCCATAGTGATGACAGACGCCTCCCTGATAGGGTGGGGGGGCATTATCTGGCAGGACAGTCCAAGGCACTTGGCTACCTCACGAGTACCATCTGCATATAAATGTCCTAGAAATGAGAGCTGTGCTTCTAGCGTTGCAAGCTCTTCAAGACCCTCTTCCTTCCGGGACCATTGCAATTCAAACAGACAACATGTCAGTGGTGTGGTACATCAACAAGCAGGGCGGGACCAGATCCTACCCCCTGTGTCGAGAAGCACTCAGACTTTGGCAGTGGGCGATTTCCTCCCAACGTTTTCTGATCGCGACGCACATCCCTGGGAAATCCAATGTCATAGCGGACAGGCTCAGCAGAGCTGTCCTCATGCCTCATGAGTGGTCTCTGAATCAGGAAGTTGCAGGTCTTATTTTCCGCAAATGGGGACAGCCTTGCTGCGATCTTTTTGCCACCCCCTTCAACAGCAAATGCAGCACCTACTTCTCCCTTCTTCCACTTCCAGGTCACATACCCAGAGCCGCTCTAGTCCACGATTGGCCTCAGGGACTTCTTTATGCTTTTTCTTCGTTTCCCCTGATACCGAAACTCATACAGAAAGCAAAATCGTTGGGTTGACATATATGGTTCCTGTTCCTGCACCATTACCTTCTCTATCAACCCTGGACCCATTTCCAGATGATCTGATTCATCATTCAGGCGGGTTGCATCAATCCCTCCAAACTCTCCAGCTCACAGCTTGGTTGCTCCACTTCCAACCTTAGCCAGGCTTCCCAGCATTTCCCCAGCATTACGTGAGATTATCGTCTCCTCTCACAAGTCTACAATGAGAAAAACTTATGCTAGCAAATGGAAACGTTTTTCTTGTTGGGTGGAGTCTAGGAATGTGGATCCCTTCTCAGCTCCACTCCACGAAAGTCTGGAATTCCTGGCACAACTGTTTCACTCCAGGGCTGCTTCCGCTATGATTAGGGTACAATTAGTGGCCATTTCTAATTTTCATGTTGGTTGGTCAAATTCTAACATTATGTCTCATAAGCTCTGTAAAGCTTTTTTGAGAGGAACATCTCTTCTTAGACCTCCAGTGAGAGATTCTCCTCCCCCTTGGGACCTTAATTTAATCCTAACTTCTTTAATTCTGCCCCCTTTTGAACCAGCAGCTTCCTGCTCCATCAAGTTTCTATCTTGGAAGACCCTCTTTCTGGTAGCTATTACTTCAGCTAGGTGTGTCTCAGAACTCCAGGCACTATGTGTTAGTCCTCACTACCTGGTGTTTCACAAGGACAGAGTTGCTCAGAGGACTAATCCTTCATTTCTTCCTAAAGTCTGCCCAGAAAATAATTTAAACCAATCTGTAGAGCTCCCTGTGTTCTTCCCAAATCGTAGCAACAAGGCAAAGTACAAACTTCACCAATTGGACGTTCATAGACAATTGCGCTTTTACCTGCACAGAACTAAAGAAATAAGAAAGTCAGACCAATTATTCCTTTCTTATGCCTTAAACAAACAAGGTCTCCCAGTTTCCAACGTGACCTTATCCAGATGGTTGTCCCACACTATTACTTTTATTCATCAGTTAAGGAACAAAGAGTTGCCAATTAAACCAAAAGATCATTCTACTAGGGAGTTAGCCACCTCTGTAGTCTTTCAGTCTAGGTTGCCCATGGATTCCATCTGTGCAGCTGCCACATGGGCAAATCCTCATACCTTTATCTGTCATTACAAGGTGGATATGGTCTCCCAGAGCAGAGCTGACTTTGGTTCCACTGTTCTGAAGAGTCTGTTCCACTGAGCCTCCCAGGGTGTTGGGTGTTAGGGACGCTGTCCCAAACAGCAAGAATGAAGGCGAGATAGACAACTTAACATTAAGAAGTTAATGTACCTACCGTAACATTCCATGTTAGTTGTCTTCATCTCACCTTCTTTCTTGCGTCCCTCCCTCCGTCCCCTGTTCTAGTGGATTGAGGGGAGTATTCTTTTATTGTTATTCTTCTGGCCAGGTCTTCCTAAACTATTCTAGATATTAGAATGCTGGGAACAACCAGTTTTTTGATAACTGTTTTTTCTCTTATGTCTGGTTTAGCTATTTCAAACGAGATCTGGGTAGCTATCGCTAGGCATTATGGGATAAGGGGTAGCCTCGAGCCAGTAAACAGCTCTCGAGCTGTTGAAGATGGCCGAGTCGGAGCCGAGGTTTGGCTCCAATCCCAAACAGCAAGAAAGAAGGCGAGATGAAGACAACTAACAAGGAACGTTATGGTAGGTACATAACTTCTTATTACATTTTACAAGACTTTATTTTAATGAAAACCCGCAAACAAAAAAAAACTTATTAACTTAAAGCAAGCAAGCACATAAAATTATACACATCTACAGATAATTAAGTTTAACCCTCCTGATAGTAACAGTTGTCCCAAATCAACAGCTACACCTACACGTATTAACTAACCTAAAAATAGTGCAAATATTATTGAGAAGAATTGAAAAGTTTGACTAGAACATGTCTTTTTGCACCAATTCAGTGACAGTTGCATTTTATTTAGTAGATAAAAATGTGCGAGTATAATACATAGTTGTCAGTAGGTGCGTAAAAAAGTAAAAGGTGAGATGTTAAAGTGGAACAGATGGTTGTAAAGACCCAGGGTAGACTGTTGACAAATTGTAGGAGTAAAAGGATAGGATACTGTAACTAGTGCTTTCAACCAGGCTTTAGGACAGGGGCAAGTCCTTAATTTGGTGAAAATTCTGAGTTATTTAGGTGGAAGAGTCACAGGTAGGAATATTTGTGATAAAACGTTCAGGCACATGTAAGGCAGTGGTTAAAACAGACATGTAGATGACTTGCTGAAATAGACATCTAAGAGCAATACATATTTCCATTCAGCTGGTTGTCTGTCATAAATCACTGTGGAGGCTCCATAGTCATTTTTGCTCCAGCCAGAATGGATTGTTCATAAATACACTGGTGCCACAGGATATTTGTAATGGTTAAGTGTGGTAAGTGGCTCTTACCAAGATTGTATTTTTGTTTATTTTTCAACTAAATGCAGAGCTTTGTTTTAATATCAGCTTTAAATTGTAAAAGTAGGAAAGTATTGAAGTCTGTTAATGTCAAAAGTATTTCATGTTATGTTACAGCATCTGTTAAATACAAGTTGCCTGCTTTATAACACAGGTTATCATTTTTTTTTATTTCTCTCTAGATTTTTGTGGAAATGTGGCTTCATCATTATTCTCTAGAGGTATACCAGAAGATGCAGTCTCCACACACCAAGGTACTGTTACCCTATGGTAAATTTTCTAAACCGCACAGAAAAGTAAATTCTGTTTTCTTCTAATTGTTTAGTTTTAATTGAAGCTTTTTGTGCATGGTGCTTTAGACTGATGGCTTATGGAATTGCATGTGTTAATCTGCTTGCCTGCTACTTGCTGGGACTGAGCTGCATTTGCTAGAGATTTAATAGGAACATCAGGGCAAAGCTCTCTGTACTTTGACATTCAAGTCTACAAGTTGCCAAAACTGTGTTGTATTCCTTATGTGAGCAGTCTTCTGTGGCATTACCACTAACTTTGTAAAACAGGTCATTTCCCCATTTATCAGGTTGTGGGCTGCAGTTTCCCTTCTTAAAGCACTTAAGGTTTTAGTGTGTGCTTTTTTGGACATATTCCTGTCTATTCACTTCACAGGATTACCTAGAAAGAGTATCATGGGTTTGTAGAATGCTGTAACAAGGTGTACTTTAGAAAAGAAATGGCATATCTCATACCTGCATTGCTGCTGTTTGGTACGTGATTTTTAGTCCTAATGTTGTGAAGGGACCTGACCGTACTGCTTTGATATTGTACATATTTTTTTAGTACAGAGCCATTTTATATTGGTTTTGTATGAGACTGTATTGAGCATTCCATTTTAAGTAAGGGAAGACATAAGAAAGTAGTGTAAACTTTGGAAATGCATGTCTAGTTCGTGCATTATAAGCACTGTAGAAGTCAAAAGTTATGAAAAATAAACAGTAGTATTGTTTATTTTGAGGAGTACTTTACACTGGATGGAATGTTTGGATGCATGCTTTTTCCCCATTTGCACAGCTTTTAATTTTGTTCTTCTGTACCTGGACTATGAGCATTCTCTGGCATTCTGATATGTACATCATAATAACATGGGCTTTAGGAAGTACACTTCTAAGTTAATGTTTTTGTCTTTTCAACCATTGCGTTTTCTTGCTGTTGTAATACCATATTTGAGTAGGGATGCCCAGTGTAGGCCACAGTCATTCACAGGAGATGGGAATTTTTTTTTTTAGAAGTCACATGGAAGGGTACAAGAAGAGTTTGCCCAAGTTTTGTTCCCACTGTAGTTGGTCCCCCTTGTAGATAATCTGAGGTGGCAAGTAACCTAGTATGGTATTTCCACCCTGTTCTGCATTTTCTCTTCGATAGAATTATTTGTTTACTCAGATTGCGCTGCTTGCTTTTACTAGTCTAGGGAGTTTTTTAGTGTCGACTGGCACTCTTGCATTAAATGTTTGACAGGTATGACAGCAGAGTTTGTGTACCCTTATGAAGGTAAATTGCTTGGTTCCCTTGCCATGTTTTGACAGTGCTGATCCACGTTTAAGGATTTCTGAGTAGGTTTTCTTGACAGAAGAATGACCATTAAAAAAAAAAAAAAAAAAATGAAACGCAATTCTTATTCTTACTATTGATTTCCCTTATGGTCCTTCCAGCATATGCAGCCATCTGCTTCTTTTAAATGCTCTGACGTTAAGCACAATGCATTGGGTGTGGGGATTTTGCTTGCATATCCTTTTTAGTTGCACTTTCCTAAACTCCTCCATAGTGGGGTACACATTCAACCTTACTGTCGTCTTTCTTTTTCCTTCCTTCAGTTGTTTTCCTTAAAATGATTAGGCTCAGTGAATACATTTGCTTATCACTATGTGAAAACAGTGAGTATTTCTGCAGGAGTTTGTTTTGTATCTTAATGATGGATGCTGGTTCCCTTTTTGCGAAAAGAATTTGTGTAAGTTTTTAAGCCACTGACAAAATGTCATTTTGAGATTCTCAAGTTAACAAAGTCCTGTTTCACACTGCTGTATGCATGTGTGAAGACACTTAGTCCATTTACAGGTGAGCCTAATTGTTAAGTTTCCTTGTCACTCTCTGATTTTTGTTACCATGTTTTTATGCAAGGGACATCAGCATTCCATAACACTACAAATACTTTAGAACATGAATTTACTATGATAGCAAAACATAGGCTGCAGCTTATAATTTCACAATGCTTGGTGTAATGGCGCTTTATTGCATAATGGTCTGTGCTGATTTTGATGATTACACATGCAGGCTTGCACTGCAGCAGCACTGCAGTGGTGCTGCAATGGTGCTGCAGTTGTGCACTGCAGCACCACTGCTCTGTACCATCAGCTTTGTTTCTCTGGCACTGCAGCAGTGACTGTATGATCAGCTTTGTTTCTCTTGACTGCACAAGCTTTACTGCAGATCATGAAATTGGAGTAAAATGCCACATCAGAAATGCTTAAGTTAAAAGCAGACATAATCCTGATGTCAATGTTTGTGTTATTGTTTTATATATATATATATATATATATATATATATATATATATATATATATATGTGTGTGTGTGTATTAGATAAAGCAGATGCAGTACCCTGCTTGTAGACTAAAAGCTGTGAGTTGTGTATGTCCATTGGATTGTGGATAAACGGTACTGTTGTACCTGATAGTGTTAACTTAACCCTTTGTTCACCTGTGGTACTATACCTATCAGACATGAGGACTCTGAAGAAGTTTGTACTGTCTTATCGGTGGGCATTTTTCACAGTATATGACTGTCTGTGGTTAACACGTGCCTTTCATGCACTCTCTCTATGCTAAAAATCTTTTGATTAGTCAGGGGTTTGTACTATGCCTCTGAAGTGTTGCTTTATGTGTAGAATTAATTTGGCTTTCTTCCTTTTGTTGTGCTAGTAACATTCAAGTAACTACAGATACTGAAATTAAATTAAATTGAAAAAGAAGTCTGCAAACTAGACACACACACAGCACAGGGAGGAGATGGCACTAGTGATAATGACCTAATGACCTGAGAACACACACAGCACAGGGAGGAGATGGCACTAGTGATAATGACCTAATGGCCTGAGAACACACACAGCACAGGGAGGAGATGGCACTAGTGATAATGACCTAATGGCCTGAGAACACACACAGCACAGGGAGGAGATGGCACTAGTGATAATGACCTAATGTCCTGAGAACACACACAGCACAGGGAGGAGGTGGCACTAGTGATAATGACCTAATGACCTGAGAACACACACAGCACAGGGAGGAGATGGCACTAGTGATAATGACCTGAGAGCACACACCGCACAGGGAGGAGATGGCACTAGTGATAATGACCTAATGACCTGAGAACACACACCGCACAGGGAGGAGATGGCCCTAGTGATAATGACCTGAAAACACACACCGCACAGGGAGGAGATGGCACTACTGATGATGACCTGATGACCTGAGAACACACACAGCACAGGTAGGAGATGGCACTAGTGATAATGACCTGACAGCGCACACAGCACAAGGAGGAGATGGCACTAGTGATAATGACCTGTGAACACACACAGCACAGGTAGGAGATGGCACTAGTGATAATGACCTGTGAACACACACAGCACAGGTAGGAGATGGCACTAGTGATAATGACCTGAGAACACACACAGCACAGGTAGGAGATGGCACTAGTGATAATGACCTGTGAACACACACAGCACAGGTAGGAGATGGCACTAGTGATAATGACCTGTGAACACACACAGCACAGGTAGGAGATGGCACTAGTGATAATGACCTGAGAACACACACAGCACAGGTAGGAGATGGCACTAGTGATAATGACCTAATGACCTGAGAACACACACAGCACAGGGAGGAGATGGCACTAGTGGTAATGACCTGTGAACACACACAGCACAGGTAGGAGATGGCACTGGTGATAATGACCTGTGAACACACACAGCACAGGTAGGAGATGGCACTAGTGATAATGACCTGAGAACACACACAGCACAGGTAGGAGATAGCACTAGTGATAATGACCTGAGAACACACACAGCACAGGTAGGAGATAGCGCTAGTGATAATGACCTAATGACCTGAGAACACTTTAGCCTGAACTTGCGATACCAATTCTATCTGTTGTTCACTGGGTCATTTACATATAAAGAGATTTCTCAAGATTGGTGACCAGCACTTACTAAACCCATCTTAAAGGGAAAGAGGACTAAGACAAACTCAGAGTTAGAGACCTGTAAGTTAATTTCTTGTTGTAGAAAAATAATTAAGAAGCTTATTTTGAATAAATTATTTTCAGAACTGGAAAGGTTGTGAATTCAAACTGTATATCAGCATGCATATGCTGAAAATAGATGTAGAGCTACCGGGTAACATGATGTTCTCTAGTAAATGAAACTTGTTCTGTGGGGTAATTTTATATAGAATTAACTCCAGTCTCTAATAGGGTCATACACAAAACACTGATCAGTAAATTAGTAATCTTGATAAGATATATAAGTGCAGGGCTTTCAAGTAGATATGGTAGTTATAGCAGTTGTTCAGGTGAAATTCCAGGTTACAGTCAGGTTTTCCCACATGACTCTGTCCTAGGCCCATACATGTTAAGGCTTTATCTTTTTCATTAAAGGTGTTATACAGTCTGTATGCAGATGACTTGAAAATGGGTAAACTGATTATAGGTGTTGCATAAACAGTATGTCTGCAAAGGAACTTGACTAAATTGACTATTTGGGCACAGGAGAATAATATGCTAATAAATACATCATAAACTAAGTATATGTGATTTGGGAGACGTATACCAAAGATTGAATATATAATATAGCACACAATGATTGAAACTGTAGATGTGAAGTTGTTCTATCTCGCCGTTTTGTTCTTACACATAGGTCGGAGCCGATCCCTCGGCTCTGAATCGGCCGCTTTTGAAGCTCAGACTCTCAGAGAAGCTTGAGAACCAGTGAATATCCCATGATGCCCTGCTATGAATCCCCAGATCTAGTTTGCCGCTGCAACGGATTAACAGCTTGTCTGAGTTAGTTCGGGCCAGTGACTTTAAATTTCTAATTATTATCTCATTTTTCTTAAAAAAAATTTTTTTGTCTAAGTATTAGATATATAGTAGAGTGTTTAATAGTATAGTGTTGGGATTCTGGTTAGTTTAGTTTGCTAGAACCGTTAAATAGTTAACTTTTCCTCAGGCCTTTGGCCTTTCTTTGGGCGTGACAGGGCTCTGTCAGCCATTTTCTGTGTGTTGTTTTCTTATACATATATATATATATATATATATATATATATATATATATATATAGGTAGTTTATATATATTTCTTAGCTAATAGTAGTAAAGTTTATTGGACATTTAAAACTCTATATTTAGCGTGATTTAGTAGATTAAGATATATACATTTATACATATCTTTACCTATATCTAAGGTTTGTTGCTATTGTTAAACCATGTCTAAAAAGCAAAAATCAGGGTTTAAACGGTGTGAGTGTGGTCAGAAGATGTCTGTTACAGACTATCACTCCACCTGCATTTACTGCTTAGGCTCGGTACACCTACAAGAGGTGTGCTCTATCTGCCATTCCTTTAGCGCCAGGGTCCTCCTAGAAAGGCGCAGGAAATTGGTGGATAGAGGACTCCTAAAGCCTGAATTTCAGGCTCCTTTAGATAAGGCTGACACCTCTTCCAAGGCTTCGAAGGGGTCAAAGTCTTCCAAAGGATCCCCGGAGCCCAAGTCATCTGCTCCGAGTTCCTCTAGCATGGTCCGTGCATCAGCTCCACAGTCCTTGGAGCAGTGTATTGAGTCCTTGCCTCGGGGTCCAGTTGTGGAACCGATATTGGAGACCCCTCAGTCTCCAATTGGTTCCATCTTCGGCCCCTTCGACCCATTCCTCGACTCATTCTTCCAGGCTTTCTGATGTGGATGTGGACCGAGTGGTTAAGAGGCTCTTACAGAACCCGGCCCTGGCCAAAATGCTATCTGCTTTGAGCCACTCTGCTTCGAAGCCTAAAATGCCCCCCATGGCTTCTCCACTTCCTCCGAAGCCAATTGAGCGTTCGGAGCTGGGTCAGACGGAACCGATATTGGTAGAACCCTTGGAGCCGATGTTTGATCCTCCTCCCTCGGCTCCATCGACCTTGATCTCCTCGGTTCCGACCAAGGAATCTCGGGGCTGACAGTCCCTCGCCGGTTCTGGGGTGGAGAGTCGAACCGATACTTCGGTTCCGACTCTTCCACTTGGGGCTTCGGCGCAGGTGGCCTTGGCTCCGTCCTCTGGATTGGAGCGGAGGATCTCGGTTCGAGGAGAGCTGCCGGTCTCTTCGTAGCTGACTGACTTCTCAGACCGGGATTCTGGTGCCTTCGATGCCATGAGGAAGGTCATGGCTGCCAAGACCACTACCTCCTCGGATCGGTCTTCCCCTAAGGGGCCTCGTTCTACCTCTTCCCCACAGATCCCCACAAAGCGTCAAGATCCAGGGCCTCAGGTATCCCCATTGGGTGGCCCCTCCTCTCCAGGAACTTCACCGGACGCCCCCACCGATGAAGTCCCTAGGAAGAGATTGTGCAAGAGGAGGCACTTGGATTCCCCACAGGAATCTCTAACATCAGATACCGACTTGGAGGAATCAGAAGGGTCCGCACGGTCCCCCTCAGAAGATGTCTCATTCGCAGACATATTGGAAATCTTAAGGCAGGGGGGTGATTGACAGTCCCTTGCCCCTTCTGAGGACAAGTCGGTTCTTCTGAAGGCCTTCGGATCTCAACCATCCACCTCTGGGTTACGCCACCCTTCGATTAGCTGATGGAACTGGTTGCTCGAAGGGCGTGGTAATCACCTGACTCGGTGGAACCGGTCCCACGCAGGCCCAATAAATTTATTACTTCCCCCGCCAACAAGGCCTTTCTACAAAAGGAGTCCCAGTTGATGCCATGGTGGTGGCGGCGGCCACCAAGAAAGAGATGTCTGAAACCTCTTCGGCTGTCCATCCTCCTAATAGAGATTCTAGGACGATGGACAGATATGGGAAACGCATGCGGCATTTTATGCACGGGTAATAGGGATTTGGCGAAGATAGATTTTGGTCATACTGAACCCTGTGGCTCCTGTAATTTCTGCCGTTATATAAATACTATGGAGGTGTTCCATCATCCAGATTCAGGTAGAGTTTTGGTTTAGAGGTGTGCATAATTGTACGACTCCCCACGTGGTTTATTTAGCGGAGTGTGAATTGTGGGTTTTTTATGTAGGAAAAACCAATAGAGTACTACGTGATAGAATGAGAGAACATTTGTGTAATATAAAAAAGTAGTCTCCTAATAATGCCCTGTCTAAACATGTCATGGAAGAAGGAGTGCAACACACTTTTAGATTAAGGGTTATAGAAGCAATAGGATTGAGTGTAAGGGAGGGAGATATTAGAACATATACTGAGTATAGAGAAACATGTTGGATCATCATTTTGAAAGCAGATAGGGGTAAGAGCTTAAATGAGAGAGCATCAATTAGACCTGCTTTGAAAAGGAGGAGGTTACATAAATAAATAAACATTGTGGTTTGTATGTTGTTTTAACATGCAAGTTATGTATTTATGCATTTTGCGCTATGCCATGTTGATGTTAGATATTTAATTATTATATTATTAGGTTTCTGTCTTGAAATACATTTTTAGTGCATATAGGCATTTAAGCTATAGGTCTGTGCTGGGTCTGCAGCTTTAATATTAGTTAATTGAGTGATTGATGTGGTTGTGCCTATATATATTTGTGTTCTTTGTTCCTATGGATTACTTGGTCTGAAGAAGCTCCTAAGTGAAAGCGCTTACCATCGATGAGTAAACCTGAGTTTTTTATACAGAAACAGAATTGGACTTCATTTCTATGGATTGTCATATGCAGTTGTAGCTGTGATAAAATATCTATTTGCCCTGTTAGCTCCGTGGACTGTTTATTTTATTTTACTAATTGTACTTTTGACTTAGTGTCACAGAGCTTTTATCCCAAGATCTGCCAGTAGTTTTGTGGTTTTTCATATCCCTTAATTCAATAGTAAACTCATCCATGCACCTCATTTCATATGCGGCCGATGGATCGAGTAGGGCAGCAGGCTCAGCGATAGCTCTTCGGAAGCAATCCTGAATGCGCCTTTGCTCCTTTGCGGAAGCCTTTAAATCTTCATTTGTCATTACCCCATTCGATGGGTCCGCCTTGTTCGGACCCAAAGTTAAGGAGACACTAGGTGTGAACAGGAAGGGAAGACTCTGCTGTAGGGGTCCGTTTTTCCACTCCAACCAGACTGTACCCCAAAGGGCAATGAAGTGGAAAAATGTGCTTCCGAAAAACCTCGAGGAGCTTTCCAGAACACACCTACCGATACCCCCTCTAGAGGCAGAGGAGGGGGCAGAAATGGAAGACGCCGTCCAAACGGCAGAGGCGGTCCGCAGAACCAGGGCAACAGGGATCAGTTCTCTGGTAAGCCCCATCAGCGTTCTTGAAAGGAAGCCTGGCTGTCCTACTCTGGAGGCAATCGGTGGTCGCTTGGCTTTATACCCAGACACCTGGCTAAACATTACAATGGACTCTTGGGTAAAAAGCGTCATTGCTAGAGGTTATTACATCCCCTTTATAAAAACCCCACCTTTATGTACAAGGATCCCAGACGTACCACCCAGTCTGAGAAAATTAGCAGCCGTAGAAATCCAAAAGCTGCTGGACAAAAGAGTCATCCAGCCAGTCCCAGTGGACCAAATAGGATCCGGAACATACTCAAGGTTCTTTTTAGTTCTAAAGAAAACCGGGGACTGGAGGCCCATACTAGACCTCAGCAAACTCAACACCATCGTCAAGAAGGAAAAGTTCCTGATGGTCATGCTGCAGTCGATTCTCCCGTTCCTAGCAACGAGCGATTGGATGTGCTCTATAGATCTCAAGGATGCTTACTACCACATCAAAATGGACAGATCATCCAGAGATCACATGCGTTTCCGGCTGGGGGCCAGTTATTATCAATTCAGAGCCCTGCCCTTTGGTCTCACCACAGCCCCCAGGGTGTTAACCAACTGTATGGCAGTGGTCACGGCTCACCTGAGACTGTTGGGATTCTGGATGTTTCCAAATCTGGACGACTGGCTCCTCACCGCCACCTCCAGGCATCAACTAATCCTAGCAAGAGACTACACCATACACCTTTGCTCCCAGTTGGGTATTACCCTCAATTTTGAAAAATCTGCGCTATCGTCCTCGCAGCATGGTTACAGCTCACCTGAGACGGTTTGGATTCCGGGTGTTTCCATATCTGGATGACTGGCTCCTCACCGTCACCTCCAGGCATCAACTAATCCTAGCAAGAGACTACACCATACACCTTTGCTCCCAGTTGGGTAGTACCCTCAATTTTGAAAAATCTGCGCTATCGCCCTCGCAGCATATTGCATTTATAGGGGCAGAACTAGACGCAAGAATCAGGTTGCCCCAATCAAGAATCGCAACACTAAAAGATCAATTATCCAGCCCGCAACAAAGCTCCAGCGTCCCAAATACTACAGCTTTTAGGCACAATGGTAGCCACTTTGATAGCAGTCCCGTTAGGCCGCATGCACATGCGAATTCTCCAGTGGTTACTTTTCGTGCAATGGTCGTACCAGCAACTACCCATGTCACATGAGATCCGATTAACCAATCTTTGCAAGAAAGATCTCAGCTGCTGGTTGCACAGCGACCAAGTAATAATAGGACGTCCCTTCGTTCTTCCCCAACCCACAGCCACAGTGACCACGGATGCTTCCCTGATAGGGTGGGGGATGCTATCAGGGAAAGACTGTCCAAGGCACTTGGTCAAACATGGAAACGCACCTGCATATAAATGTCCTAGAGCTGAGAGCGGTGTTCTTAGCGTTGCAACACTTTCACGACTCTCTTCCTCCGGGCACAATTGCTATCCAGACGGACAACATGTCGGTTGTCTGGTACATCAACAAACAAGGGGGAACCAGATCGTACCCTTTATGCTGGGAGGCCCTAAGGATTTGGCAATGGGCTGTATCCACCGGACGCTTTCTGATAGCAACGCACGTCCCGGGGACATTCAACGTGATAGCGGGCAAACTAAGCAGAGCCATGCTGTTGCCTCATGAGTGGTCTCTCAATCAACAAGTAGCGGAAAACATTTTCCGCAGATGGGGCCAGCCTTGCTGCGACCTATTTGCGTCTCCGATGAAAGCCAAATGCAGCAGCTACTTTGCCCTTTATCCCCCACCGGGGAAAGAACCGAGGGATGCGCTCGTACACGATTGGCCCCCGGGTCTCCTATATGCTTTTCCGCCAATACCTCTAATTCCCAAATTCATGCAGAAAGCCAAAAGTCTGGGAAAGACTGTGATTTTAATAGCCCTGTCTTGGCCTCAGCAGATTTGGTTTCCCTTCCTGCGGAAGTATCAACTGGAAGAACCATGGATCCTGGACCCAGTGCCAGATCTTCTGACTTATTCGTCAGGAGTTCTCCATCCATCCCTCCCTCCCATCCCTGAAACTGACAGCTTGGCTGCTCCGATTCCCATACTAGCCAGGTCACATGAGTTGTCTTCTGCGGTCCAACATATTCTAGTTTCATCTCATAAGCCTTCTTCCAGGAAACTATACAACAGCAAATGGAAACGATTAATTCACTGGGCTTCTCAACACGATACGGACCCTTATGTAGCACCTATCCATATAATTTTAGACTTCTTGTCATTCCATGATGGCGCGGCTGCTGCCACCATCAGAGTTCAATTGGCTGCTATCTCAAACTTCCATGTAGGCTTCAACAGCTCTAACATCATGCCGCATAGGCTTTGTAAAGCATTTTTAAAAGGGACCCATCATCTCAGGCCACCTATTAGGCATCCTGTCTACCCCTGGAATTTGAATCTGGTTTTATCCCAACTGATGCTTGCCCCCTTTGAACCTGCTTCATCTTGTCGTTTAAAGTTTTTGTCTTGGAAAGCCTTATTCCTGGTAGCCATTACGTATGCACGCAGGGTCTCCGAACTTCAAGCCTTGTCCTTCAAACCCCCATATTTGATTTTTCATCCTGATAGGGTGTCCCTCAGGACTACTCCTACCTTTCTTCCCAAGATCTCTTCGGAAAGTAATTTGAATCAGTCCATTGATCTCCCAACCTTCTTCAAGCACCATACCAACAAACTAGAATATATGTTACACAAGCTTGATGTACATAGACAGCTGAGGTTCTATCTCGATAGAACAAAGGATTTCAGACAATCGGATCAACTCTTCGTGTTTTATGCAGAAAATAAAAAAGGTGTCACAGTATCAAAAATCACACTATCCAAGTGGCTCTCTGATTGCATCAGATTCATTTATGCTTTACTAATCAGCCATTAGAAACCAACGTCAAAGCCCATTCTACACGAGCTGTTTCTACATTATTGGCTCATGCAGCTTGTTTACCTTTAGATACCATCTGTGCAGCTAACACATGGTCAAAACCTCACACATTTATCACTTATTACAAAGTGGATAAGACCTCCGGGGACAGGGCTGCGTTTGGTTCCACTGTGCTCAGGAATGTTCTCCCGTGAGCCACGCAGGATGAGGGTGCTTGAGACGCTACCCATGTGTACGAACAAAACGGCGAGATAGAACAACTTCACATAAAGAAGTTATGTCCTTACCATAACGTTCCATGTGAGTTGTTCATCTCGCCTTTTTGTTCTTACATTCCCGCCCACCTTCCCCCTCCAGTCGAGTGAGATGGTTGCCTTGGTAGATTGGTCCAGCTGTCGGTCTGTTTAGACATTCCAGCTCTGCTTCTCTCCCCCTACTCTTATAGTTTTCTAAGTAGGTAGACTTTATAGTTTTATCCTGTCCGTAGGCTGTCTTGGTTGCAGCATACTAGATCTAGGGATTCATAGCAGGGCATCATGGGATATTCACTGGGTCTCGAGATTCTCTGAGAGTCTGAGCTTCAAAAGCGGCCGATTCGGAGCTGAGGGATCAGCTCCGACCCATGTGTAAGAACAAAAAGGCGAGATGAACAACTCACATGGAACGTTATGGTAAGGACATAACTTCTTTATTCATTTAAAGAATCCGGTAAATGTGTTGATCCAGCTTTGAGATTTTCTGATTATATCAACCAATCAATTAATGATGTTTTTTTAAAACTTTAGGTTGTATAAAAAGATTTATAAAGTTTAGGAAATCAGATATGATGAAATCATTGTATGTGAAGTTGTTCTATCTCGCCGTTCATTCTTACAGATGGGTTTGGAGCCGATCTCCTACTGCAAAGCTCGAGGTCTTCAGACAGCTCGAGGCCAAGTCCCTATCCCATGATGTACCTGGAGTTACCTCAGATCTAGTTTGCCGCTGCAATAAATCGGAGGTTCCTCACATAGCTCGGGCCAGTACAAAATTCTTTTCTAAAACTTTATCTGAATAACTTGTTATTTCTCTACTTTAGAGTTAGCTTTAGCTCTTATAGCTTTATTGTGTGTATTCCCTTTCCCTTGTTGTGCCTTTTCTTAATTAGATAATAGCTCTCTTTGGCCTACGTTTTTTGCTATAGGCCTTGTTATATTTAGTGTAGTTTAACAGTTGTGTGCTTTGAAAAGTGACTGTTTGTCACAGCTTCTTGATGTATATATTTAGATGTATAGATTAGTGCTTTTAGTTAATGTGTGTGTTTAATAGCGTATTTAGCCCATAGTTTTTAAGGGCTTATTTGAAATAGTTTTTTGGGTGTGTCTTTGTTTTACTGCAGTACCTTTTTCTTGAGACTGTGTAGTTCATTATGGCTGACCAGGATAAGCATCTAAGTCAGGTTTTAAGAAATGTCCAAAATGTCTGTCACGGATAGCCATGTAAACTGTGTATACTGTTTAGGAGCATTGCACCTTCAGAAAAGCTGCTCCATTTGCCATTCCTTGTCTTCTAGGGTGCTTCAGGAGAGACAGAAACTTAATTGATAGAGGAGTAGTCAAACCGTCATTTCAGGAAGCTTTGAGAGTGACCAGGACAAGTCTAATAAGTCTTCAAAGTCTTCCAAGGCTTCTACTTCGGAAGTAAAAAAAAAAAAAATCAATCACACAGCCCTTGGAGCCGAGCATCTTGTCTTTTCGGATCCGGATCCCTGTCCTGGAACCGGTATCCGAGGTACCTAAATCACCACTCCTGCAATCAGTACCTCCATCCATCCATTCATCTCGGTCCTCGATAAGCCTTTTCAATTTGGATGTGGATAGTGTGGTGCAGAAGTTGTCACAGGCACCGGCGTTTGCTAAATTTTTATCGGCTCCGACCCAAACTGTTTTGGAACCGAAGTCTGTATTGCCATCTACTTCGTTTCCTCCTCCGAGCCATACCGGTCCTTTGGAGCTGGAGGATTCGGACTTGATAATCGTTGAGCCTTCAGAGCAGACGCCTGTTCCATTGTTATCGGTCCCGTTTACTCGGACATCATTGGCGCCGATCGCGAAGTCTAAGAGTCAACACTCTCCAGTCAGGTCCGGGGAGGATAGTCGGACTGACTTGTTGGTGCTGACTTTGCCTGTTGGGGCTTTGGATGAGCTCGGCTCCTACCTCTGGTTTGGAGCCCACTGTCCCACTGCTGGGGAGATCGATGGTTTCCTCAGATCCATCGGCCCTTTCTCATCGGAGCAGAGGTGCCTTTGAAGCCATGAGGAGTGTTATGTCTCCTAAGACATCTAAAACATCAGGTCCGGCTACCTCCTCCCCAAAGAGCCTGTGTCCGCTTCTGCTTAGTAGATCTTTTCTAAGCATAGAGACCCAGGTCAGGAAGGCCAATTGGGTGGCCCCTGCTGTTCCGAGACCTCACCAGAAGTTCCCACTGATGAGCTTCCCGGGAAGAGAATCTGTAAGAGGAAGCACTTGGACTCCCCACAGGTATCTCTCACATCCGATACCGACTTGGATGAATCAGAAGGGTCCCCACGGTCCCCCTCTGAGGATATCTCATTTGCTGAGATATTAGAAATCCTTAGGCAGAGGGGTGACTGGCAGTCCACCAACCCCACTGAAGACTAGTCGGTTCTCCTGAAGGCTTTTGGGTCTCAACCCTCCCCCTCTTGAGTGTCTCCTCCCTTTAATGAGCTTATGGAGCTGGTCTCACGAAGGGCAAGGGAGTCTCTGGATACCATGGAGCCTGTCCCCAGGAGACCTAATAAATTTATTTCTGCCCCCCCAGGAAAAGTCCTTTCTTACCAAGGGAGTGCCAGTTGATGCTATGGTGGTGGCGGCAGCCACCAAAAAGGAGATTTCGGAAACTTCTTCCTCTATCCATCCTCCTAACAGATTCTAGGATCATGGATAGATACGGGAAGCGCACGTACAGTTCAATGACTTTTGCACTGCGTTCACTTAACCATCTCACTCATTTTACGAGACTGCAGATAGATTTCCTAAAAGAGCATGGAGATGCTCTTCAGGGTACAGTAGCTGCAGGAGCTTCAGACAAAGTTGTCTCCCAGCTTGCTACCTTCAATTCCATAGTGAACTCGTCCATGTGCCTCACTTCATATGCAGCTGATGGAATGAGTAGGGCAGCAGGTACAGGAATTGCTCTTAGGAGACGCTCCTGGATGCGTTTGTATTGTTCGCAGAGCCCTTTGTCATCCTTTGTCAACACCCCTTTTGGTGGCTTGTCCCTTTTCGGGCCCAAAGTTAAGGAAACTTTGACCAGGTGTGAACAGAAAGGAAAGACTCTGTCTGCCATCGGAGTCCATTTTTCCACCCCTACCAGACCCTACCCCAAGGGTCAAAGGGAAGGAAGGCTGTGGTTCCAAAAAGCCTAAGGAGCTTTTCAGGGCACACGTGGTGAACCCCCCTCCAGGGGCAGATGAGGGGGCAATAATGGAAGTAGCCGCCCTCGCAGCAGAGACGGTCCGCAAAACCAGGGCAACAGAGAACAGTTCTTTGGAAAGCCCTACCAGCGCTCCTGAAAGGAGGCCTGACTGTCCTACTACTGGAGGCAGTTGGGGGTCACTCATCTTTTTATCCAGACACCTGGCTCAAAATAAACAACAACTGGGTACAAAGTATCATTAGAGGATATTTTATTCCTTTCGCCACACCCCCTCCATTATAGGTTCATAGGTAGATACTAGGCTATATCTGCCCTAGGGCATTTATAAGCCTAGCCAGAGTGTATTTGGCTTCCGCCTCCCTATTAGATTAGCCTAATGTGCCTCTGTAACGTAGGTCACAGAAGGTACCCTTTTAAGATTAGTTTACTGTGCCTCTGTCTAGCAGGGACACAGGAGAGATCCCAGGGGTGAATTTGCGATTTCCCATCCATGCGTCCAAATTTCGCTTGAAGAGGGTCAGCGAGGGGCTATGTCTAACATGAATTGGGATTCTATTCCAGAGTGAGGGGAGCCTCTGGGAAATGAATCTGTCCCTCCAGCATGTCCTATTTATTTTTGTGCTGAGGTTTAGGTCCCTGTAGCGTCTAGCTCTAAGGGACTTGGATTTTTTGAGGTGGAGCATGTCCATTAATTCTGGGTTTGACATGGCTTTGTACGTCAGGCATAGATCGCCTCTGAGTAGGCGGTAAGCAACTGAGTAGAGCTGGAGTTTCTTTAGTCGAGCTGCATAGGACATCTGTTTGTAGCCCATGATCCTCTTGGTGAGGTACTTTTGGGGTCTCTCCAGTTGCTGCAGGTGTCGGGTAGGTATATCCCAAAGGGGCATTGTATTCAATTATGGGCCTGATGGTGGCAGTAGAGGGGCACAATGACCTCTCTTGATCTAGATGCGAACCCTTTTGTGATAAGGTGGGCTATATAGAAGGTCTTTCTAACCACTTTGGCAACGTGATTATCAAAGGAGAGATTACTATCTACGTTGGTCCCCAAATCTCTAATTACTTCTTCTGTACTTAATGGATTACCACCTATGTGGTAATTTGTGGGCACCTTGTTTTTCCCAAAGGGGATGACTATGCACTTTTTAGCATTTAGCTTGAGGCCGTGGCTCTGGCACCAAGCATCCGTCTCTGAGAGACCCTTTTGTAGGATGCTTGTCAGCTGGAGATTTGATTATGGCCCCCAGTTTGCAGTCATCTGCAAACTTTGTCAGCCATAATCCCCCCGTGTTAGCCTGAACCTCAGAGAAGTATATACCGAACAAGAGAGGTCCCAGAACTGAGCCCTGTGGGACGCCACTTGTAACTGGTTTGTATTCGGACATGGAACCTGCGATTCTGACCATGTGGGTTCTATCTCTGAGCCAGTTTGCAACCCATCTTGTGATATAGGGGTTGATATTTAAGCTGGTAAGCTTATTTATGATGCCCGAGTGGGGTATTGTGTCGAAGGCTTTTGCGAGGTCCAGGTAGGCTGTGTGGACTACCTTGCCCTCATCTATGGCTTTGGTAACTGTTTCAAAGAAATCAACTAAGTTTAAGAGGCAAGATCTGCCCTTAACAAAGCCGAATTGGGTAGGGTCCAGTGTCTGGAAGCTCCCAATGTCTTTGTTTATGAGTTCCATGATAATACGCTCCATAGCTTTACAGACCAGATTAGTCAGGCTTATGGGGCGATAGTTTCCGGGGTCCGTTGTGGCACCACCTTTGTGGAGTGGGACCACTGTAGCTGTACGCCATTCTTTGGGTACATATCCTGTAGTAAGTTTGAACAGTGACTTAATGTGAATGTTCAGTTCTTCTTGGAGCTTGTGTAAGACACAGCCTGGGACACCGTCCGGTCCCATAGATGCTGTGTTTTTTGCTTTGGAGAGGGCAGCTTTCACCTGTGCATCTCTGATGTCAGGGAGGTTACATTCAGTTGGGATAGGCGTTTGCTCCTTTGGGGGGGAAGGGGGGGGAGTTTGCGCTGAATCTGTCTGCCAGGATGTTGGCTATGTCTGTAGGTTCGGTATATTTTGTACCATTATGCAACAATTCAGAGCATATCTGGGAGTTTCCACCCATGTTTCTGACATAACTAAAGAAGGCCTTGTGATTATCTTTAGTGTCTGGGGCAATTTGTCTTTCGAAACTGGCCTTTGATGATTTTATGAGGGATCGAAGTTTCTTGCTAATACTGATCAGAGATGACTTCCCTTTTTGGGATTTTGCTCTGTCATGTAGTAGCTTCCTCCTTCTGTTGTATAGCTTATTTATGGCCGGGGTCCACCAGACCGGTCTCCTGTTTTTGGAGGAGTGAGTCTTGGTTTTATTTGGGATAGCACGGTGTTCATAGAATGCATTTGTAAAGGATTCTGCGGATTGGGCTGTATTATCCTCTGGCCCAGGGGCTTTGAAGGATTCCACCTCAGTCTTGAGAAGTGCAAAGTTGGCTTTTGAGAAATTCTTTACAGTGATTTCCTTGGCTGGGGGTGGGGACGGGATATGGATGTCCGGGGAAATTTGTTTATGGTCTGATCTTACCAATGAGGGGTTTACCTCTGGTGTGGAACATAAGAGTCCCCATGTTGGTGATGACCAGGTTCAATATGTTGTTCCCTCTTGTGGGAGTGGTGACCAGTTGTTCCATTGTGTTAGAGTTTATAAATTCAAGGAACCGTTGGGCAAGGGTGTTTGGGCTTGAGCAGTTTTCCCAGTCAATGTTTGGGTAGTTGAAGTCACCCAATAACATAGTGTTTGGAGAGACCTTCATATTCTCAGGAATGCCAAGGTGGGGTTCCTGTAATAGGGAGGGTGTTCTGTAGCAGGCTACAAACTGAAAGGCAGTTTTGCCAGCTGTTAGTTGCACATGGATGGTTTCCGATGCTTCATGCAGTGCCACTAACCTGGAGGTGTAGGTATCTTTGAATATAGATACTCCCCCTCCTTTTGTGCTTCGGTCCGAGTTTTGGGGCCGAAACGCATGGTATGAGTTATAACCTGGTAGTGCTGGGGTGCTCTCAGGAGCCTTGAACCAGGTTTCTGTTACTGCACAGACATCGATTTTCTCCATACTGGGGAGAGTCTCGAGTGTGTGCATCTTGAGGTTTAGACTTCTGGCATTGAGTAGCATTACCTTTAGTTTTTTTATCTTTGGGTTGTCTATGGAGGTGGGTTTGTCCTTAGAGCCTTGCCTAAAAAAGGCACTATGGGGGTGGCAAGAGCCTTGGCCAATATACGAAAGCCTAAGGGTGACAGGTGCAAGCCGTCCCTAGCGAAGCAACGTGGCTTGTCAAGCATGTCATCCCAGGCTGACAGACACTGGATCCCCTTTGAATGACACCAATACTTTAGCCAATTGTTGAAACTGATCATTTTGTCTTTATACTGTGGCATTCTTGGTGAGGGCAAGATGCTACTCAAGGTCAGGGACATACCAGCCTGGGCTACATGGTCAGAGAGCTCCTCTATGTCTCTTTTCATGTAGTCGAGGTAGGTCGATCTCAGGTCATTCACACCAGCATGGACAATGATGGAGTCATACTTGCACTTGCTTTGGAGTGACCTGAGTGCTTGCGTTATGTGGCGGATCCTGGCACCTGACAGGCAGCTTACAGTGACCTTCTCCTTGTTCAGTCTGGTGAGTGGGATGTCAGTGTGCCGGACATAGAGTCCCCTATAACAAGTGTATTTGGTGTGTTGTTTGGCCTTATGGGCTGTGACTGTGAGGCACACTGATTTTGTGAGATATGTGATTTGTGGGTATTGTTGAGGGGTGGCTGTTGCTTGGATATCTGCTTAGGAGGTCTTTGCTGTTTAGGCAGATTTTTATTTAGAGCCTCCGAGTATGTTTTTGTGTGTTTGTGTTTGGTATGCAGATGCAGTAGGTCTGTGTGAGACTGGATTTGTGGTGTGGGTGGTTACCTTTTCCTCCTGACTGACTGTGCCAGTCTTGGGTTGAGAGAGCTCTGCCTCAGTTTGGCTGTGTAACTGCATCTCTCACATGTATTAGAGTTTGTTGGAAGGAGGAGAGGGTTGTCTGTGTACATAAGGCAATTGTAACATTGCCTCAAAATTCCCAGATTCACCAGCTGGACTGGAGAGTAACCTTGAAACTGACCCTTGGACATACCAGATTAGTATAGGGAACTGTTTTTTTTACTGATAAGATTAGGGAAGGGAACTGATTTTTCACTTGATCAGGAAGGACCAATCGGGAGTCTAATACTTATGAGAAGTCAAGGAGGATGTAGTGCTTTAGTTAGTGTTTCCTTATAAGAGGTGAGCAAGTGCAGGGCTTTAGAAAGAGAATAGAGTGATTACTTTGAGAGTTTGAACAGTTCTAAGGGAAAAAGTGAAGAGCAGACTTTGTGGAGCCTGGAATAGTTTAAACCTGTTTAGGCGCTGCTAGCTGCTCAGTCATAAAACCGCAAAGAGAGTTGTAGGGTTTTAAGAGAGAGATCAAGGAGTTTAGAATTGACCCAAAATGGCCAATAAAACTACAGCTTCTAGGTAGTAACCGCTCCTCCAGGGACAGGCAGGCTGTTCAGTGTTAACCACTCCCACTGGTGAACACAGAGACTTCCCTTTAGCCCAAGCAAGCACTGGCCTTCTAGAAACTTCCAAACAGTTCAGAACAGCAAATCTGTAACTGAACTTTCTTAACTTTCAGAAAGTGGGAAAAAAGCAAGATTTTTTGTTTTTGTTTTCTTTTTGTTGTAGTTTAAAGGTAGCAGAGATACACAAGCAGCAAAATAATCACAACAGTGCAATAAATGACCCCACACTTGAGTGCTAGGCCAAAATCAGGTAAAATGCAGTTTTTAGAGAAAAAAACGATTTTAAATCAAGTGCAACACAGGAAATGCAGTAAACAGGCCCTAGATGTGTTCCAAGTACTGCAGATATAAACTTTAGCAAGCCGGAAAATGGCAAAAAGTAGGCGGCAAAGCAGTAAAACTTAACAAAAAATCAGAAGAAAATACTTAAAATCACAAAAGTGGCTCCTTTTCTTCTCTCAGTGTTTTCTCCTCTTGGTAGGTGCTTCAGCAACAACTAGCAAGCCTGAAAAGACGCCAAAACCACGAGGCAGCGTGGTTTTAAGAGAGAGAGATCAAGGAGTTTAGAATTGACCCAAAATGGCCAATAAAACTACAGCTTCTAGGTAGTAACCACTCCTCCAGGGACAGGCAGGCTGTTCAGTGTTAACCACTCCCACTGGTGAACACAGAGACTTCCCTTTAGCCCAAGCAAGCACTGGCCTTCTAGAAACTTCCAAACAGTTCAGAACAGCAAATCTGTAACTGAACTTTCTTAACTTTCAGAAAGTGGGGAAAAAAGCAAGATTTTTTTTTTTTTTTTTTTTTTTTTTCTTGTAGTTTAAAGGTAACAGAGATACACAAGCAGCAAAATAATCACAACAGTGACCCCACACTTGAGTGCTAGGCCAAAATCAGGTAAACAACCTAAAAGGTTGACAGAAATCTCAGACGTTCCACCCAGTTACAGGGAACAGGCAACAGTAGAGGTCCAAATGTTGCTAAGAAAGTGTCATCCAACCATTCCCAGCAGACCACATAGGATCCGGAACTTACTCAAGATTCCATAGTTCCAAAAAAGACAGGGGACTGGAGACCTATTTTGGACCTCAGCAGACTAAACAGATCTGTCAAGAAAGAAAAGTTCTGGATGGTCACGCTTCAGTCGATACTTCCCTTCTAAGGGAAAGACAATAGGATGTGCTCGATAGATCTCCAGGATGCCTACTACCATATAACAATGGCCAGACCATCCAGGGATCATCTGCGCTTCTGGCTGGGAACCAATCATTACCAGTTTCGAGCCCTGCCCTTTGACCTCACTACAGCCCCCCAGAGTGTTCAAATGTATGGCAGTGGTCACGGCTCACCTGAGACGTTTAGATTCCCTGTTTCCATACCTAGACGATTGGCTCCACACCGCCACCACCAGGCATCAGCTTATACAAGCCAGGGACACCACTCTTTCTCTCTGCAGTCATCTGGGTATTGCAATAAATTCAGAAATATGTGCCTTGTCACCATCGCAACATATCGTTTTTATCAGAGCAGAATTGGACACCATCACCACCACCACTTTGAGACTTCCAGAAGAAAGTGTCTTACTACTCCGTCAGCATGTTTGCAATATCATATCCAAAGACAATGCTCCAGCATCAGAAGTACTAAAACTGTTAGGCATGATGGCAGCTGCAATATTAGTGATACCATTGGGTCGCATGAACATGCAGATTCTGCAATGGCTGTTATTCACTCAATGGTCTTAACAAGAGCTTTCAGTGTCTCATCTCATAATGATTACAAACACATGCAAAAATGATCTTCAGTGGTGGTTGACCTCTCCATGTAATGATAGGTCGTCCTTTTGTTCTACCGCCACCAGCGGCCACAGTGGTCACGGACGCTTCCCTGTTGGGGGGGGGTGGCATTTTCAAGCAAGAACAGCCCAAGGCACATGGACTGAACAGGAGGCACATCTGCATATCAATGTCCTGGAGATGAGAGCGGTACTTTTAACGTTGCAGTTCTTAAAGGATTCTCTTCCTCTGGAAACAATTGCAATTCAGATGGACAACATGTCAGTGGTCTGATACTTGAACAAACAAGGAGGAACCAGGTCCTACCCCCTTTGTTGCGAGGCCCTAAGAGTATGGCAGTGGGCTACATCCACCCACCATTTTCTGTTAGCAACACACATCCTGGGGAAATACAAAGTGATAGCAGACAAACTGAGCAGAGCAATTTTGTTGCCTCACGAGTGGTCCCTTAAGAAAGAAATAGCAGAGAGAATTTTCCGCAGGTGGGGCCAGCCTTGCTGTGATCTTTTTGCCAACCACATGAGCACGAAATGCAGAAGCTACTTTGCCCTGATTCCCCCTCCAGGAGAAGCCCCAAGTGACTCACTCGTACATGATTGGCCTCTGGGTCTCCTCTATGCATTCCCACCAATTCCCTTGATACTCAAAGTATTACAGAAAGCAAAAGCCCTGGGGAGGGACCATCATTCAAATAGCCCCTCATTGGCCTTGGCAGATTTGGTTCCCTTTCCTTCAACTTCAGTTGGAAGACCCTTGGATTCTGGACCCAGTTCCAGATCTCCTGACGCACTCTCTCTTCAGTCCCTGAAATTGACAGCTTGTCTGCTCCAATTCCCAACATAGCCAGGTTCCATAACCTTTCAAATGAAATGCAGCAGATTCTGATATATTCTCATAAGTCCTCTACTAGGAAGCTATATCTTAGCAAATGGAAAAGATTTTCTATATGGGCCTCTCAAAATAACATTGATCCCTACCCAAGCCCCTATTGCCTCCATATTAGAGTTCTTGACTATGCTTTTCAGTAAAGGAGCTGCAGCAGCAACATTTTGGGTTCATCTTGCTGCTATCTCTGATTTTCACCTTGGATTTGAAGGATTGAACATAATGTCACACAAACTATCCAAGCCTTTCTCAAAAGGACTTTTCATCTCAGACCACCTGTGAAATCCCCTTATACCCCATGGAATCTAAATTTTATGCTTTCACACATTATTCTCCCACCTTTCGAACCAGCTTCCTCATGTGATTTGAAATATTTGTCATGGAAGACCATCTTTTTAGTAGCCATCACTTCTGCCCGCAGTGTCAGAGCTTCAGGCCTTGTCCATAAAGCCTCCTTATTTGATTTTCAAAGCTGACAGAGTCTCCCTGCAAACAAAAATCCCTCATTCTTGCCCAGAGTTTGTACTGAAACTAATCTTAACCAGGTTATAGATTTGCCAGTGTTCTTTCCCAAACACAGCAACAACTTAGAGTATATTCTGCACAAGCTTGGTGTTCATAGACAACTCAGATTTTACTTGGATAGAACAAAAGAGTTTAGGAAATCAGAACAGCTTTTCATTTCCTTTTCAGATTCTAGAAAAGGTATGCCAGTGGCAAAAACACTGTCTAAATGGCTATCTGATTGTATCACATTTGTTTATTCAGCTGCTAATATGCCCTTACAACACAAAATAAAGGCTCATTCTAACAGAGCAGTGTCTACATCTTCTGCTTTTTCTGCTAGACTTCCTGTAGACAACTTTTGTGCAGCAGCCACTTGGTCAAGACTTCATACCTTTATCACTCATTACAAAGTTGACAGGGCCTCCAGGGACAGGGCATCCTTTGGGTCTACTGTTTTGAAAAACATACTCCTGTGAGCAACCCGAAAAAAATGGTGCTTGGGACGCTACCCATCTGTAAGAATGAACGGCGAGATAGAACAACTTCACATAAAAAAAGTTATGTACTCACCATAATGTTCCATGTGAGTTGTTCATCTCGCCTTCATTCTTACTTCCCACCCTCCTACCCCTCCAGGGTTTTTCGAGGACCGAGATACTAGATTCTTTCTGGTTGCTCAATCCTTCTATGGCTTTCTCCTAAAGAGTGATAGAATGACACATGGTATTATTATATGCAGCAAACAAGATCTGCGGTATCTCCAGGTGCATCATGGGATACGGACTTGGCCTTGAGCTGTCTGAAGTCCTCGAGCTTTGTAGTAGGCAGACTCTGAGCAGAGTATCAGCTCCGAACTCATCTGTAAGAATGAAGGCAAGAATGAACAACTCTAATGGAATCTTATGGTGAATACATAACTCATTTTTATAAGTTATATCAGACCCAAATTAGAGTATGGAATAATAATATTGAAACCTCATAAGAAAACAAGTATGAGTAAATTGTAGAGTACAGCAGAACTATGCCAAGGGTATCCATTGATGTGAAAATTTGTGATAAAAGATCAAAATATCTGAGCTAGTACATGATAACTCATTTATTGTTGGTGAGGCGAATATGGT
>NC_056733.1:879966536-880032447 GCF_019279795.1 Protopterus annectens
GGTAATTGTACATTTATGTTATCTTGGTATATTTATGATAATTAAGTTCAGTGTCTGTGTGTAAAGGGGAACAAATGAGTAAAGAGTAATAGGTACTCAAATGATGGAGGGAATGGGCGAGAGAAAGAACCCCCCCCCCCCAAAAACAAAAATCTGTCACTACTCTATTTTCAAATGAAAACGTAGTATGGTTACAATGTTTTTGCAGTGGGCAAACCCCTTGCCATTCCTACTAGTATCTACCTCCCCTACTTTGTTATAGTTTGATATTTACATAATTTCTAGTGGGATTACTCATGTTTTCCCCTCCATTCACAGGGTAATGTGATTTCTAGATTTGGGGGTATCACTTCTGTAGTATGCGTTATTGCTGAATGCAGTAACATCCATGCAACCACCTCCCACAAAGTCATATTTTAATGTGTGTTAGCCTAGATACATTGGGGGTTGCAGTGTTGCTCTGAGCTGTCTGGTGTTCGAAGCATATGCTCACTCTGTACCTGTCCAGTATGGCTAAGTCTGGAACTAGAGCAGCACGTGGACTATTGGTGATTGTCCACTGGCCATTCTACACCTCTGTCTTCATCTAGCATTACCCACCATTTACCTCTTAATGTTTTTTTTATTTAAAGTGTAAACTTATGAACCATTGCATTTTTGTATACCACAGATGATATCTGACATGTATTCTATTTCTGTTCTAAATACTTTTGTTAATTGACTTTGCAATCATTTTTGCCTTCACAGCCTGAGCTGCGACTGAAGCAGGTCTTGACCTGATTAACCAGTGTTAAATAGTTTTCCAGCCCTGAGCAGCATGGGACAGTTAAGAACCAGCACCAAGGGTTCTTAACATTGTAACTGTCCTAGGACTGTTGCTACTTTTCTTAGAGACTGTTCCACGCTTATTCACAGACACTGACTTCTCACAGAGCCTTTTACCTGCTCTTGATTTGCAGTAGGATGACTGTTGGATCTTAAGCTACAGCGCCAGACCTGTTCATCGTAGTTTGCTTTCCATCCCCCCCCCCCCCGGATGGTTTGTTAACTGTCTGAGATGACATCTGCAGGTGCGTAGAGCAAGTTGTACTTTGACATTGTTACTCCATCCCATTTCTGGTACCTTATGGTTCATATTCCTTTAAGGCTATTTTTGCCTAAGCTGCACTCCCTCGCCTTCATGGACCAGCTTACTATTGCAGCTCTTTGTTTTGTGATTTATTTCCACATCACTTTCTCACAGTATTGTGCATATTTTTCTGTCTTGGTCAGCATTGAGATAGTAAACTGTCTGTTTTGCTACCCTATAGACACAACTTAAGAGACAGTGACCCCATTGCCAACTTTAAAGTATATTACTTTTATAGCTGGTGCTTTTTAGAGGTGTACTTGGGCCCACTTTTGTTCTGTCTGTTAGTATAACTTTGGTTATCCCGTGACTCAGTAACTCCAGGCTGATGATGTACTTATTTTTGGCAAGTCCATCTGCTAAGCATGAAGAAAACCAGCTACTAGCTGACTTTCACTGTTGGTGACTCACTATTGGTACCCTTACAGTGCGAGTGTCAAAAAAACAGCTGTGAAGCTCTCTTTGGGTCGGATCCAAAACTGAAGGGGGAAAAAGTTTATTGATATTTGCACCCAGAACAATGAAGCTGTAGCTCAGTCAAACCTCTAAATAATAGGGGATTCTTCTGGATCACAATCTCTTATTTGCTCTTCATACATAGAGCAAAAAAACTTTAATGTTTTGTTGACCGGGAAATTCTGAATTAGGACCGAGCCTATTTTCAAAGGAGGCCTGAGGAGAAACGATCCAGATGCTTGTCTTTGGAATGTGGGAAGAATCCGGAGTACTTGGAAGAAACTCGTGTGAATTCAGGGAGAACATGCAGACGCCTCACAAAAGGCACCCCCAGCCAATAACCCAGAGATGCTCTTGTTATGAGGTGACAATGTTAACTGCCGCAGCACTGCATTACCCACTTAACGATCAGCTTAAAGCTTTCTATAATATATTACAATTTCTGCGTGTAGTGGCTAATGATCTACTTGACTCATGTTGAATGTGCTGTCTTCTCTCAAAACAGCTAATATTCAGGTTGATGTCAACAGAATTTGCTGGTTTAAGATTTGAGACGTACCTTTCTGGACTATATGAAGAGAGACATGACTGAACTCTGTGTCCCAGGGCGGTATGACCCTTGACCTAAGCTGCATTCTACCTTCACCCAGGGTAATGTCACAATGTAAACAAAAAATAAGACTTCATCAATTAGCTTAGCTTCTGGTCAAAGTCCAGGGGGATCCAGTCTCTGTCAGCCTTAGAAGACATGGTTAACAGGCCATGCTGCTTTGTCAGAGATGGTCTGCACCTGTCCTGTACGCTTTTGGACACTGCCAAAGGTGCTTGGCTCTCCCTTAGTGTCTTTTTTAGGCAATATCAAAACAGCAAAATTTCCAATCTAACAAAATCCACTCGAGATAAACTCAAGGTTCTGCTGCTTAATGCTAGAAATGTGAAATTGTACTCCCTGGAAGTACTTCCTTGGAAGATGCTGAGGTCTGTGCAGTCACTGAGACATTGTTCAAGGCTGTGAAGAGCATCTCGGCCATGCAAGGCCACAATGCCTTCCACATTCAGACCTCCAAAAGTATGTGAAAGAACTAGAAATGGAGGGGTATCCAAGTTTATTAAAGCCAAGTAACGTAGAGACTGGACAAGACGGTATGATTCTCTTGAATTACTCCATGTCCAGTTAACTATAGGTAAAATACCCTACCATATCATTAATAGCTATAGGTCTCCTACCATGAGCCGAGAAAAGCACACTGCCTACTTTCAAGGAAAACCAAAAGTAAGCCACACAAAACCAGGAAAAAGCTCCAAGACCGTCAAATGAAGACAATAATTCGTTAAAAAGGCAAATCCTTTATTCCGTTGCTAAATAATAAAAATCCAAAGGTCAGCAGAGTGAAAAACAGCAGTATCAGACAAGCGCTTTCGCTTGGGTAATGCCAAGCTTTATCAAGTCAAAAACTGCCTACTTTGTCTTACTGGAGTCACTCGCCATACACCTCAGCACCTTAGTCATGGGAGATTTCAACTGTTCTGCCATTGACTAGGTGACATACATGAGAACAAACATGCTCCCCAGAGGTTCCTGGACTTTTTCAATACAAATGCTCTGGAAAAGTTAGGCTACACCCCTAAGTGGCTAAAATGCCCTTGACATAGTACTCACCAACATGGGGGGCACTATACTCTCCCCTTTTTGATGCCCTCTCTTGTAAATTCTGACCATAAATCCATCTCCTTCGAAGCAACTATTGGACTTGACACCCTCAGAGGAGAAAAAAAAAAAAACTTTTCCAGAGTAAACTATAGCCTTCTAAGCAGTGGTATAAAATGTTTTATACCCCCCACCTCGCAGTCAGACAACAGTGACTCCTATGCAGAGGTGTACACAAATGTCCTGGATAAACACTTAAGCAACTGCGTAGACTCAGCTGTACCTGACTGGCTTAAAACGAGGTCATCCTGAAAAAAACAAGTCATCCTGGTGGATCTCCAGTATAACAGGAAGAAACTGATATCTAAGAACAAGAGGGAACTGACTCCGCAGAGGAAGAATCCCATCCACAGCTTGAACAAGCAAATCAGAAATCTTTTTTTATAAAGTCCTCTGAAGCTAATTAAGAAGCTTAAAATATTATCCCTAGCTAAGGATAATCATAAGGCGTTCTTTAACTACATCCGAAATCTAAAAGGGAGTGCCCAGCTATGTGCTAAACTGATAGTAGATGGAACCACTCATACTATTACCAGAGGAAATTGCCAACCTGCTAGCGGGCAGGTTTGGCACAAATCCCTGTCCCCGCCAACTGTACCCCAAAGCAAATCTGACACCAGTCCTCTGCATAGTATCTGTAGAGATCGGGTCATGTCTGTGGTCTTAAAAGCCAAAAACATGGCCTCTGTGGGATCAGATAACATCCCAAATTGCCTACTAAGCAATCTTAAAACAGGACCTAACAGACCCACTTGGCGCGCTATCTGTAACCATAGCCTGAGAACTGGCTTAGTTCCAACAGAGTAGAGAACAGCAACACTAATCCCTTTGTATAAAGGAGATACATCAGCTGAACATTGGAACTATAGACCCATAGGTCTAACCAGCCTCATCTGCATGTCCATGGAAAGAATCATCATGGACCTTATAAGGGCATAGGTGCCCTTCAAACTGTAGATCCAACCCAGTTTGGCTTTAAGAGTAGATCATGCTTATTAAACCTAGCAGACTTCTTCAAGAAAGTCAGCAAAACCCTGGATGAAGGTAAGACTGTGCATACAACCTATCCTAGCCAAGGCTTTTGACACAATTCTCTACTCGGGTATCATTGAGAAACTCTCCCAGCTGGAATCAGGTAGCAACTGAATGTGCCAAAAACAAAAAGAATATAAGGTTAAGGACCAGATGAGAAAGCAAGAAATGTGGAAATGCATAAATGTAGTTGCAAGTATAGAAAACTTCTGGAAGAATCTCATGCTGATCAGGGTCGAAAGCAGGAATGGTAAAGGAAAGGTAAATTCAAACCAAGAGATGAAAAGTTAACATTGGAGGCCCAAGATAGTGGGCTGCATTCACATTGGTTACAAAGTCCATTGAACATGTGAGAGAAACAGACAAATGTAGGTTTTATAAAACAGAATTGGAAATAGCTGCACACCTTGTTGCTGGTTGAGACATACTAATGGCAGGAGGACTGTATACTGAAAGGCATAATGATGTGACAAGACTGTTGCAGTGGGGATTGTGTAGACATTATGGTATTGAAGTGGCTGAAACACTGGAAACATGAGCCACAAAGCATCGTAGAAAATGATGGTCTACATTACATGGAATCATTACCAACAATTCAAAAGATGCTAGAAAACTGGATATAGTGGTCCATGAAAAGAAGACAAAAGTAGCATTGAGCATTGAAATCACCACACCCAGTGACTACAGTGTCCTGCATACAGAGAGCGACAGTCATTAAATATCAGGATTTGCAGGCAGAAATGAGAGCAATGAGGAAGAAAGATACCCAGACAGTTCCAATAGTAGTAAGAGCAATGAGTCTTATAAAAAAAAAAAAAAAAGTCTACAGTCATCTTAGATATGTTACCAGTACATGTAACGCCATACGAATTGCAGAATGAGTCATTACTGGGCACATTGCGGGTGCTGCAAAGAGCACTTTTGGCTGACATCAAAGATCGAAACAATACTAATTTCATTAACTTTAATTGTACTTTGGCTTAGGAATGGGGTCCATTCCTGTCATGGTATTAGAAACCCAAAAAACTTGGAGAAATTAAAAGCTGAAGATTAACTCTTAAAGTCACTAGAAAGTTTGTCATTTGGTTCACTGACAAAACATGTACTATCAAAGTTGGGGATTCTACCTCTACCAGTATGCTCATCACTAGTGGCGTACCACAAGGATCTGTGCTGGGCCCTTTACTGTTTGGAATCCATTTCTTGGAAGTCAAGGCTAAAGTAGACCACTTTTGGCATACTAAGTTCGCTGCTGATTGCAAACTGGATGCAGTCATTGAGTCCACCAGTGATGGTAACATATTACAGGAGGGGCCAACACAAACAAATTGGTGCCAAACCACAGTCTAAAACTAATTGCAAAAAAGTGCATTATCATTCCCTTTGGCAAAGTCGAATTCCCTGCTAATTATAATATTGACAGCAACCCCCCCAAGTTCAAACCCAGTGGTGCAAGATCTGGGAACACAAGTAGATAGCAATCTGAACTTTGAACACCATGTTTCCACCGTGGCAAGGATAGCCTTCTGTGTTGCGCGTCTCATAAGTAAGGGCATTGCATCCAGGTCTAAGGATGAAACTCCACTGTACTAGACCCTCCTCAAACCATTATAGAGTACAGTGCTCCCTTTTGCATTAACCTTACCAGCCACCTGCAGCAGCTAGAAAGACCACAGACGTTTCTCACCAAGAAAATACAGGGCTTCCAAACCATGACTTGCGTGGATAGACTGAAAACCATGTCACTGTACTCCCTGTCGTATGGGCTGCTGAGAGGTGACTTGTGCTCAGCCCTGCCCTGATGGAAATGCTGCACATCCGCAATTCAAATGGCACAAGAATCACTCATTCTAAGGATCGTAACCTAGCCTGTGACATAAATAGAACGGCTTGGAAAGGCAGATGCATCTCCCAGAGTTTGCCACTGCTCTGGAATAAACTTCAATTCATGTGGCACAGAGTTCCTCAATGACCCTATCCAAGTTCAGCCTAGAAAAATGGATGGGAGGCTGCTTATCGTTTTGGAGGCCTAGTTAAATTTTTACCTTGAACTACTTTTGTTTTATTGAATACATTAAAGTTTTATTGAATACATTAAAGTTTTATTTTTATTTTTTGAATTTTAATACTCATTTTATCTGCCATGCTGATGATTCAGGATTCTACCTCCATTTCTGATAGCTAAATAGAGGTCTTTCAGCTGTAGTAAATACAATGTTCATCGTGTTTCACTGTTGCAGTCATTACACTTTGGTTATCCTGCTGGCAGGCTACCCGCAGTCGGCCTGAATTCCAAAGTCTTGGTTCAGCATCGGTTGCTGTCGCCTCTTCCCTGACATCAGTGCGCCAAGGGTATAAAAGATGCAGCCGGCGCCATTTTCTTCAGTCTTTCTTGCCGCGCGGTGCCCGAAGCAAAAGCAGTTCGCAAGTGCCGGTCGGCCGACTCCTGAGATTTTTGTAATTGAATTTCAGATCCAAAGTCTTCAATAAAGCTATGTACCCCATTGGGGAAACTTTTTTCTTGCTCCAGACCGATGTCAGAAAAAGTTAACAATTGCATTTGTTGTGGTAAGCAAATACCTCATAAGGATTTTCATTCTTACTGTATTCCTTGCCTAGGCCCTGATCACGACATTGCTAGTTGTCGGTTTTGTGCTAGATTTAACCAACGCACTATAAAGCGTCGGTACGATTTTGCTTTTCATTACTTTGGCTGAAGGTTTAACTATATAATAATAAAGAAAAGGACAGGCATCCGAGGTCCAAAATTGACGATGAAGCCTCTTCTAGGCCAGTCACCGGTGCTCAGTGAGGCGCTTTCGCAGCCCCTGACTCCCGCTACCTCAGAGCCACAGGCCGCCTCCGACTCCCACGTGGAGACCACTAGGCCTCTGGATGCGCAAGGTATTGGCCCTTCAGAAATCAATCCCTCAGATGGGTCCAGAGCCACTGAGCATGCATCGACTCCTGAGGGAGTTTTCAGACCTACACAACTTTATATAAAGCCTACTTCAGCATCCAAGACAAAGTCTAAAGCAGTTTTAAAGACAAGGAAACAAGTACAGCATTCTCCAGGAGACTTCTATGCCTAAGAAACAGATGCTCAAAATGGCCGAAGACCTAATTATTTTGATCAGGGGTTCCCATCCCCCTCCTGAAAAGAGGCCTAGGCAAGATAACTGAATATGATTCCTCTGATCAGGTTTCCATTTCCTCTGATTCCTCTTCAGAACAGGGATATTCTATTCCTCCCTATGAGGACTCTGATGCTGAAGATTCTATTCCTTCAGCTTCTCCTCCTGAGGATTACTCATTTGGGGAAACCCTGCATACCATGAGGGAGCATTTCCACTGGGAAAGCCAGGATTATTCAGATTCTAAGAAAAGGCTTAGAGACTTTCTGTTACTGCCTCAGCACAGACCTCTTGCAATTCTTCCTGTTCTAGACATAGTAGATGATGTATTTTCAGAGTCCAGCCTGTCTCCAGACTCTCTACCTCCTGCACCTGTTAAGCCGGACAGATACTACAGGGTTCCAGATTCCCATTAATTTCTATATAAAAACCCTGCTGCTGACCCAGAAATTATCTCACAGGGTCCCAAAGGGGTCAAGGCTGCTTCTGCTAAAAACCCTGTCCCCTCAGATAGAGATTCTAGGGCTCTGGACAGATGGGGGAAAAAAGTCTACACTTCTGCTACCTTGGCTGTAAGGGCTTTAAATTGTCAATTTCATATGCTCAAATATCAGCAATACTTAATGTCTTTGTTAAAACAAAAAATGTTGACAAATTCTGAATGTTCTGAGAACAAAGAATTGCAGGATTTATTGCATGCAGCTGAACAAGTGGGAAAACATACTTTGCAATGTGGTTATGATTCACTGGAGGCCTCGTGCAGGGCCGCAGTTACAGGTTCTGTTATTAGAAGGCATGCTTGGTTAAAGAAACAGAATCTGCCTGATCATGTTAAAGCAAAATTATTGGACGTTCCATTACAGAATGATACTTTGTTTGGTGTTAAGGCAGAAGAGGTGTTGAAGAAAATGGAGAATAAAGCTAAATCTATGCAGACAGTAAAGGATTTCTTACAGGTACAGCCACCCAGATTTAGCAGGAACTGGCCTGCTATTAATTGGTCCTTTCCAGTGGCAGACAGACCACAAAGAGGCAGATTCGGACGCCCTAGAGGCAGGCAACAGCCCCAGGGCTCATTCAGGCCCAGACAAACGGGGTGCTTCTACCTCCAAAAGCGGAGAAGACAAGTCACAGCCTTATAGGAAACAGTCTCAATGACTTCCCTCTGCCAATGCCAAGCACTTATCTTTTGGCAGCTCCCTTGGGGGAAAGTTAGCAGTTTTTTCACAAAATTGGCACAGGATCACCCAGGACAAATGGGTCTTAAATATAGTCTCTCAGGGCTACAGGTTCCACTTTCACACCCTTCCAAAGGCAAAAGGTATGCCAGACCTGCCACACAATCAATGGGCAGAGGCACAAAACCAAGTTTCATCTCTCATGGACATGAGGGCTATTCAACCAGTGCCACAACAAGAGCAGGGACAAGGATTTTACTCAAGACTTTTCTTAGTACCAAGAAAGGACAAAGCCTGGAGACCAATTCTGGACCTGTCTATTCTGAACCTGTCTATTCTGAACACTTTTTCTGGACGTTCCAGAATTCAAAATGTTGACTCTGCAGCAGCTTCTGCCCATGCTGGGCAAAAAGGCTTGGCTTGTAACTTTGGACCTCAAAGAGGCATACCTGCATGTCCCAATCAGACAAAATTGCAGAAGATACCACAGATTCATAGCTGGCTCTATGCACTACCAATTCTCTGCACTGCCCTTTGGCTTATCTACTGCGCCCAGGGTCTTCACAAAATGCCTGGCACCAGTAATTGCATCTTGCAGACAGAGGAATTCAAATATTTCCCTACTTGGACGACTGCCTTATTCAAGCAGAGACCAAAGACATTCTACTAAAGCATCTGGCATTTGTAAAAAGATTGCTAATTTGCCTAGGGTGCACAGTAAACGAAAAGAAATCAAAACTAGTATCCTCTCAAGCGATAATATTCCTGGGTGCAAGCTTAAATACAACTGCCCAGATGGCTTATCTCACACCAGACAAACAAAGGCCACTGACTTCTTACTTCGAAACCATGGCAACAAAGACCCAGTTATCTGCAAGAAAAATTCTGCAGGCTCTGGGCAACATGGCATCCTGCATTCTACTAATTCCATATGCAAGACTGCATATGAGGAAACTACAATGGTATCTGAAAAGTGTTTGGACTCAACATTGCCACAGCCTGGAAACATTAATTACTCTCATTCCCTGCCTGCAACAGGAGTTTCGATGGTGGGCACAGGCCTGTCACCACAACAAGGGGCAGCCATTCGCTTTACCCACAGCCAGGCAGACATTAACATATGCATCAGATTATGCCTGGGGGGCACACATGGCAGGAAAATGTATTCAGGGCACATGGCCCACAAGCCAAATGCATCTTCATATCAATCAAAAAGAGATGCTAGCTGTACAGAATGCACTGACAGCCTTCAAGGACCTACTTCATCCAGGACAACTGCTGATAAACACGGACAATACTACAGTCATGTGGTACATAAGCAAGGAGGCACACATTCCTACACCCTCTGCAGACAAGCCATGACTTTGTGGAACACAGCATTGACTTATCCAGTACACCTGCGAGCACAATTCCTGCCAGGAAGGACAAATACCTTGGCAGACGAACTAAGCAGAAACCTCATGGATCCTCACGAGTGGAAACTAGATCCACAAATCTTCAGAATGATAACAGGAAAATGGGGATGCCCAGACATAGATGTATTTGCCTCCCCTCGCAACTGCCAGCTGCAAAGATTCTGCACTCGGACTTATCACGAACAAGCATGGAAAGTGGACGCCCTTTCATTCAGCTGGAAAGCCCTCTCAGTATATCCCTTCCCTCCTCTGCCTCACCTCCCCAAGGTACTCCTAAAGGTCAGACAAGAGAAGCCAAAAATTATCCTGATTGCCCCAGACTGGCCACACCAGCACTGGTACCCAATCCTAAAGAGCTTGTCTCAAGGCTCAGCCTGGACATTACCTCAAATTCCTCATTTGCTGACCCAACAAAACAATCGGATCCTACACAGCCAACTCAGAACCCTAAGTCTGGCTGCATGGCAGATAATGTAACCATTAAGAACACACCTCTCTCTAAAGCAGTTATGGATGTTATTTTGGAGGTCAGGAGGCCCATCACCAGAAAATCCTATGCAGAAAAATGGAAGAAATTCTGTGCTTGGAACCAGGCACAAGGAATTGACACGCTTGTTCCAAATATTCCTCAGATTTTACAATACCTAACTGAGATGCTGGACAAAGGCCTGTCCTTCTCATCGGTTAAGATCCATGCCTCTGCCATTTCAGCTCATTATAATACGGACCCACCTATTTTCTCTCATCCACTGCTAAGGCAGTATCTCAGAGGGATCAAAAACATAAGATCTCCAAGGAGAGCTCCAGTATCTGCATGGGATCTAAATTTTGTCTTGGAAAAACTCGCACTGCCTCCTTTTGAGCCAGCCAATACAGCTGAGATAAAATACTTATCATGGAAAACAGCTCTTCTCCTAGCAATAACTTCAGCAAGAAGAGTCTCAGAATTACAGACACTAATGGCTGTGGAACTTTTTATTATTTTCCATCTGGACAGGGTTTCTCTAAGGACAAACCCAACATTTATGCCTAAGGTAGTGTCCAGTGTGGCCCTTGACCATATACCATACCATACATTTGCCTACCTTTTATCCAAACCTGCAGAATAAGGGGGAGAGACTTCTGCATTCTTTGGACATACACAGACAGCTACGCTTTTACTTGGACAAGACTAAAGCTTTCAGAAAGACTGAGCAACTCTTAGTGGCATACGCTGCAGGATCACAAGGGAAAGCTATTTCAAAGCAGACCATCTCAAAATGGATAGGCCACTGCATTAGTTTCTGCTATTCACAACATGGCAAATCAGTGGCTAAGGGCATTAGGCCACATTCTACCAGAGCAGCAGCCACTTCAGCAACCTTCCTCAGAGGAGTACCAACCAAGAACATTTCGGAGGCTGCAACCTGGACTTCAGTGCATACTTTCACAAAGCACTATGACTTACCTCTTTACTCTAAATCCAGAGCAGGCTTTGCCACTGCAGTTCTGCAGGGACTCATAGCCACTCCTAATTCTGTTTAGGCCCAGCCACCCAACTTCAGCTTTGGGATTCAACCCAAGTGTAATGACTGCAACAGTGAAACACGAACATAGTACAGTTGTGTACCTACCATAAATGTAGATGTTAGAGTGTATTCACTGTTACAGTCCAGGTTACCCTCTCACCATCCCCCTTTCATTGCTAGGACGTATCTGCACTTCTCTATTCTATACAACCTATGTGATGTATTTGCTTGTAGATGAACTTTATGTGCATGCTTTTTTATGATCAGAATTTTTTTAGCCTACCCTTTTGGGGGCACCTGACATCTGGGGCAAGAAAAACTGAAGAAAATGGTGTCTGCTGCATCTTTTATACCCCTGGCGCACTGATGTCAGGGAAGAGGCGACAGCAACCGACGTCGGACCAGGACTTTGGAATTCAGGCCGACTGCGGGTAGCCTGCCAGCAGGATAAGCAAAGTGTAATGACTGCAACAGTGAATACACTTGAACATCTACATTTATGGTAGGTACACAACTGTACTTTTCCATTGTAAAAAAAAAAAAAAAAAAACAAAAAAATAGATCCATTTTGGTTCTAATGCAGCAAGGTAACCTTGTTTTCTTTCCAAGGCCTGCAGTAGATCTGTTGCATGCGATAACAATTTTACTGTTGCTACTGGACTTCAGACAACTGACATACCCACATCCAGCCGTCTCTGGCTAGTGCTTTCCCTAGTAATAAAAGTATGAAAAGAAACATCCTGTACTGCTCACAGGTCACACCTGTGAGTTAGAAACACTAGGGGTGTAGTGTGTATAGGTCAGTACACAAGATGTACATGTGCATCTTGTGTACATGCACAGCACATTGTGTGCATCTCGTGTACTTGCACAGCACGTTGTGTGCGTCTCGTGTACTTGCACAGCACGTTGTGTGCGTCTCGTGTACTTGCACAGCACGTTGTGTGCATCTCGTGTACTTGCACAGCACGTTGTGTGCGTCTCGTGTACATGCACAGCACGTTGTGTGCGTGTACATGCACAGCACGCGTTGTGCCTCGTGTACATGCACAGCTCGTTGTGTGCGTCTCGTGTACATGCACAGCACGTTGTGTGCGTCTCGTGTACATGCACAGCACGTTGTGTGCGTCTCGTGTACATGCACAGCACGTTGTGTGCGTCTCGTGTACATGCACAGCACGTTGTGTGCGTCTCGTGTACATGCACAGCACGTTGCCTGCGTCTCGTGTACATGCACAGCACGTTGCATAGTCCTCTGTTACCTCTTTACTGAGGTGTGTAATGCTTTAAAAAAGAAAGGAAAAGATCTAACAAGTTATTCACAAGATCTAACAAGTTATTCGCAAGATGTCTAAATAATTCCAGTGTTTAAGTAGTCCTCGCCAAATCTAGGGATTTTTAGGTTGCCAAATTCTGACTTTCCCTACTTGGTGGGTCCAAAGGTGAAGGTGAGTTGCTTTTGTCTGTTGCTCTTAAGAAGTATGGTCTCACCTAATTTTCAGAAACCATAAGGCACAGATATTATCTGCAGTGCATTCCATTTTACTTAGTATAAATATTTTTGTTCAGATGCATCCATTTCCTGGTTTGCAAGGCAGTTCATAATGAAAGATTTAGTAATCCCCTGTTCTTTGAAAGTTCTGTCTCCCTTATTAGGACAAATGAGCATAACTCTTAAAGTGCTTGTAATCTGGCACAGAGTATGTTTTGATGTTAATCCATTATGTTTGTGTTTTTCATGGGCCTGTTTTGTCCATTGCTTCGGTGATTTCCCCATTAATGGTGTTTCTTCTCTTTCTCTGCAGGATCTGCACTTTATCTTCCCTTGGGTAGTAGAAAGCGTGTTTGGCAGTTTGGATGGGACTGTTCTTGGCTGGAATCTTCGCTGCTTGCATTCACAGATAAATCCTGTGGAGTACAGCATCGCCATGGAGTTCTTGGATCCATGGTATGTCAAAACATGAGTGACAGGAGAAAGGACCTTCATATATGTAAGCCAAAATGTTCAGTGATGCTTCCCGAGTGGCACTTTCAACTGTGCATGGTGTTACTGTCCACAGTTTTCCCATAATTATCCGTAGGTTACATCCCAGTGGCACTTTTGTCTTCCTTGATTATCCTTGCTGTTAAGTTTTTGTTCACTGGTGACTGCTGTTTTAGTAACCAAGTATTCTGTCATACCTTTTACTCTCTTTCACTACCCAGTTTCTGTTTTGTGTGTGCTTTCCAGACTTTTTACCCTTGCAGTGGAGGAAAAGAGTATGTGAGATGTACTTGAAACTGCAGTAATCAGAAAGTTCCATTTATTTCACAGTCTGCATCATACTGTACTGTTCTGTAGTGTGACGTAACAAGTGCTGCACAGTAGTGTATTGCCTTTCAGCATTTAGTCTGTATGGTGAGCATTAGAAGCTCTGTCTTCAACTTCTGTACTCTGCAAATCCAATGGCTCCACCGTTATTAGAACCAAGGACCTAAATCTTCACCAGCTGATAAGTCAAATACATTACAGGGGTAGATTTGTGACTCCACACATTCTAGACTTCTGGAGTAAACTTCCCTACCATGTTGAGCAGTGCATATCACTAACTCCATTTAAATGCAACTCTGGGATTGTTTGGTAGGGCTGTCCTGAAGAAAGGAGATGAAGGTAGGTACTGGAAAGGCAGAGATGATCCTAACACTAAATGGCCTTGGCATATCTGAGATGTTAAAGAATCCCGTAGCAAGTTGTCAGCTTCCCAGTCATGTTACATTGGTCCCTGTGGCAGAGTAAACCTCTCTTTTTTCTAATTGCAGAGAGAACCTGTCAACAGCAGCCAGCCCTCATGGACATCTTATCTACACTTGAAAGGACCCTGCTGTACTGCATTGACTCTGCACTGCCCATAAACGTCTTCAGGGAAACACCACACAACCAACAAGTGCAAAGGAAAATGGTACTAGCTTGCCATGGTTACGCGTTAGGTTAAAAGGCAGCTACAAAAATACCATAGCTTTGAGAGATGCTCAAAGAACAGAGGCAAAACCGCAAGTCCCAGATAAAGGAAGCAAAATCTGATTATTTTAAAAGCCAACAGAAATTAACTGAGCTAAAGTTATTCTGGAAAACTGTCACGCAAGTCTGTGCTCTGCACTACAGTAACAATCTAATTTGCCCAACATGACAGCAATCTGTCCTAGATTTGGAAAACAAGATGTTGACATTTTCCTTTACTTCCACTGCAGGCTGCCACCTTCTCTTTTCTAAGCAATTACCTTTTACATGCAGCCTGTTAATACAAATCCCAAGGTACTTGTCAATCCATTTAGATTTAACAAAAAAAAAAAACTTAAGTAAACCAGTAGTGTTGTCAAACCTCTGCTACATCACTGTTTTTCTCTACGTAGCCTGTCCTTCTGTAATGAAACCCTTAATGCACACATTTGTTCCACTTTGTAATGGAGTAATCCTCCCTAGTTTAGAATCTACAGTATGTAATCTGGTCCTGTCTGAACACTGAAACTGCTGGCAGTAGTTGCCTTGGCGTATTCTTTCTTTTTTTGGAAAAAAAAATTCTCAAAAGTCCAAGCTCCTTTATCTAGTAAATTCTTGCTGTAAGTAGAGAACTCCAGGTCTCATTGCACCTTAGACATCTCCAAAACTATTGTAAGCATTTAGGGGTATTTTCCTTAGAATTTGGATCAGCTGCATACTTTGTATGTGCTCTTTGAGATAATTCTAGGCTCTCTGCTACATCCTAGCACAGTTTATTATTAGTTTATGGATGGCGCAGTGGTGCAGCTGTAGCGTTGTCACCTCACAGCAAGAGGTTCTCCAGTTTCATTCTTGGCTGGAGTGTCTTCTGTGCAGAGTCTGCATGTCCTCCCTGTCTTGATGTGGGTTTTCTCCGGTTTCCTCCCACATTAGAAAGACTTGTCTCCTCGGGCCTCCGCTGAAAATTGGCTTTGCTCCAAGTCAGACTTTCCCAGTAAACAAATGTTAAATAAATAAAATAAAATATTACATCTTGCTAATAACAGTTCTGTGTCGTTCCCCCCAAGTCTTGTTGAATTATCCCCCCCCCCCCTGGACTGCGAACCTACGAGACCACCTCAAGCATTTTTCCAAGATCTGATGACCACTCCTCTGATTCTGTGCGGAGTTACTACTGGTATCTGGTCCTTTGAGTGATCATTATCTGCTCCTCATGGACCGAGGACTTTGAGCATTTGTTGCCGAAATCTGGGATACCTTCTTCCCAGGAGAGTTCTGATGACTCCCCTGCAGGAAGAGACAATGTATGAAGGAAGCACCTCAGCTTCCTATCACAGTCTCACTCCCCAGATACAGATATCCGTGAAGAGGAAGCTTCATCCATATCCCTACTAGAGGATGACACTTTGGGCAAGTTACTAAAAATCGTTGGACAGAGGGGACCCTTCTTCCCAGGAGGAAGAGATCTTGCAGGACCCTTATACTGTTCCCTCAGCGGCCTGGGTAATGCCACTCTCAGACAAGTTAGCTGACATGGTGTTCTGTAAAGCCTGAAAGGAGACTGATGGGGCCAAGCCCATAATATGCAAACTGGATGAGTGCTTTGGACCCTGAAAGATGGACAGCATTGGAGTAAGGGACCTTCAGTGAATTACATACCGTTGTCTGCTTCAACCAAGAATGATGTCCCCAAGGATGGTCAGACTATCTTTTCTCCAAGAGGGTCTAGGATGATGGATAGTCCTGGGAAGCATGTCTGTGCATAAAGGTACCTTTTCCATCAGGACCTTGAATCACATGGCACATGTACAAGGTTTTAGAGGGATCAGGTAGAAAACAAATGTGGAAACTCTGAAAAAGTTGCTTGTGTGAGATCTGAGGACTCTACTTAAGACCAAAGTGGCTACAAAATCTTTGGTCTCTTTGCTCACCATAGGTTTTTGATTCAGAATGGTACAAATGGTGCAGCTCCCACATCTGGTTCAGATGTATTGATGAGGAGATGGGGGGGCCTGGCTTCACCTAATGAACTTTTTGGACCAGTTTAAGACTCCACATATGCTGAAGTGTTCTCAAAAAACTTAGCAAAACACCAGAGACCTACAAAACGCAAGTCTGCTATAGCTAACGCAGTCTCCACAACACCCGTGACGCATAGCAACACCAGTTTCTCACCCGCCGAGACCGGAAGGAGTAACACTCAAAAATAGTTTTCTTGTCATTGGAGACTCAATAGTGAGACACATGGATGTCCCACTCACCAGTTGGACAAGGAGAAAGTCACTGTTACCTGCCTGTCCGGTGCTGTGATTCTCAGCAGCAAGTATCTTTATGATTCTGTCATAGATGTTCATCGTGCATACAGCTGCAGTCATAACAGATGGGTTTTCCTGCTGTCAGGCGGGTCCTCGGTCGGCCGAATTCCAAAGTCTAGGTCCGGCGTCGGTTGTCGTCGCTTCCTCCCTGACGTCAGTGCGACAGGGGTATAAAAGATCCAGCCGATGCCATTTTCTCCAGTCTTTCTTGCTGCACGGTGCCCGAAGCAGAAGCAGTTCGCACGTGCCGGTCGGCCAGCTCCTGAGATTACGAATATTTTTCTACCGAAGTCTTCTTGAAAGCCAACTACCCTGTTGGGGAAACTTTTCTTGCCTCAGACCGATGTCAGACAAAGTTAATAATTGCATTTCTTGTGGGAAGCAAATACCGCATAAGGATTTTCATTCCCTCTGCATTCCTTGCCTAGGCCCAGACCACGACGTCTCGGCCTGTCGTTTTTGTGCTACATTCAACATTGGAGTTCGCCCAACACTATTTTGGCAAAAAATTTTATTACATTATGTCGTCGGATACTCCGACTCCAGTTTTAAGTAAAAGACGCAAAGATAAGGACCGACATAAGAGGTCCGCGACTTCTACCGACACCATGCCAAAGCCGACTACAGGTGGTCCGGTTCTCAGTGAGGCGCCTACGCAGCCCCTGACTACCGACGACACTTCATTGGCGGTGTCTTCTGTACCCGAGGTCGCAGGCTCTTCGGCCCACACCCCGACTACAGATACCGAAGCCACTGTTGGCGGTGAAACTCAGAGTTTAGATAGACCTGCCACCTCTCAAGGTGTCTACAGGCCTTCCTCTTCTTTTTCCATCAAGGCTTTCACCAAGTCAAAATCTGCCATGCATATTAAAAAACAAGCTCCACAGGGCCCTTCTCAAGGCCCCATGCCTAAAAAGCAGATGCTCAAAATGGCTGAGGATTTGATTACTGTTATTAGGGGTTCTCAACCCCCCCCCGGACAAAAGACCCAGAGTGGAGGAAGAATCCCCCTCCTCGGACCAGGCCTCCATTATTTCAGAACATTCTGAAGACCAGGAACATTCTTACTCCCCTTTTGAAGATTCTGATGCAGAGGAGTCCATTCCCTCTGTCTCCCCCCCCCGAGGATTACTCTTTTGGGGAAACCTTACATACCTTGAGGGAACGCTTCCACTGGGAAGGCCAAGAGTACTCAGACTCCAAGAAAAGGCTTAGGGATTTCCTCTTGCTCCCTCAGCACAGGCCTCTGGCTATACCTCCTGTCTTAGACATTCTAGATGACGTGTATTCGGAGGCCTGCCTTAACCCAGATTCTTTACCTCCAGCTCCAGTCAAGCCTGACCGGTATTACCGGGTTCCTGACTCACACCAATTCCTATACAAAAGCCATGTGGCTGACCCAGAAACTATATCACAGGGTCCCAAGGGAATTAAGGCCTCCACTGCTAAAAATCCATTACCTTCAGAGAGAGATTCCAGAGCTTTAGAGAGGTGGGGGAAAAAGGTTTACACCTCGGCCACCTTAACCATGAGGGCATTAAACTGTCAGTTCCATATGTTAAAGTACCAACAATTTCTGTTATCACAGTTGAGAAACAAAATGTCACAACCTGAACAATCAGACTTGAAGGAGTTGCAGGACTTGATACATAGTGCAGAACAAGTGGGTAAACATACCCTGCAATGTGGTTTTGATGCTTTAGAGGCCTCATGTAGAGCTGCTGTTACAGGATCAGTCATACGTAGACATCTGGCTCAAAGAGCAAACCATACCAGATCATGTCAAAGCTAAATTACTAGATGCCCCTCTGCAAAACGATGTATTGTTTGGTGTTAAAGCTGAGGAGGTATTAAAGAAAATGGAGGAGAAGGCAAAATCAATGCAAACAGTAAAAGATTTCCTACAGGTACAACCTCCACGTTTCAGTAGAAATTGGCCTTCCAAAAATTGGTCCTTTCCAGCCACGGACAGACCCCAAAGAGGTAGATACAGGCGCCCGAGGGGCAGAGGGCAATCTCAAGGATTATTTAGAGGCAGACAATGACAAGCACCCACACAAAGAGGTGGTGAGGATAGTTCACAGCCATTCAGAAAGCAGAACCAATGACTTTCCCCTTTGCATGCCAAGCAAATGGCAGCACCTTTAGGCGGAAAACTGGCATTATTTTCGATAAATTGGCATATTGTCACAAAAGACAAATGGATCTTGGACATTATAGACAGAGGCTACAGATTTCACTTTCACACCCTTCCAAAAATGAGAGGCATGCCAAACCTGCCACACAATCAAAGGGCAGAGGCACAGAAACAAATTTCAGATCTCATGGACATGAAAGCTATTCAAGAGGTACCTGTAGAAGAACAGGGTCAAGGTTTTTATTCCAGACTATTCCTGGTACCAAGGAAGGGAAAAGATTAGAGACCTATTTTGGACCTTTCCATCCTAAACACTTTTTTACTCGTGCCAAATTTCAAGATGCTCACATTACAGCAGCTTCTTCCCATGCTGGGCAAGGAGTCCTGGCTGGTAACATTGGACCTCAAGGAGGCATACCTGCATGTCCCAATCAGACAAGATTGCAGAAGATACCTCAGATTTCTTGCAGGTTCAACCCATTATCAATTCTCTGCATTGCCCTTTGGCTTATCTACTGCGCCCAGAGTGTTCACGAAATGCCTGGCATCAGTAATCGCCTACTGCAGACTTCAAGGGATTCAAATATACCCATATCTGGACGACTGCCTGATCCAACCGGACAGCAAGCACATACTTATGAAACATCTGGCGTTTGTAATAAAGTTGTTGAATTCTCTGGGATACGCAGTCAACAAAAAGAAATCAAGGCTAATACCCTCTCAAACAATAATTTTCCTGGGTGCCAGCTTGGATACAAACACCCAGATGGCCTACCTCACGCCAGAGAAACAGGGGCAACTAACTCAATACTTCAGAAAACTGGCAACTTTCACCAGGCTGACTGCAAGGAAAATCCTGCAGGCTCTGGGATTCATGGCATCTTGCATCCTACTAATCCCATGTGCAAAGCTGCATATGAGGAAACTTCAATCGTACCTAAAAACCTATGGTCTCAACACAGCCACAGTTTGGAAACAATAATACCACTAATTCCATGTCTTCAAAAGGAATTTCTGTGGTGGGCTCAAACATGCCAAAGAAACACAGGTCTGTCATTCTACAAGCCTCAAGCAAATCAAATCAAATCAAATCACAACAGACACCTCGGACTACGCCTGGGGGGCGCACATGACAGATCGGTGCATTCAGGGCAAATGGTCCCAAAAAGAAAAGCACCTACACATCAATCAGAAGGAAATGCTAGCCGTAATAAATGCTATTATAGCTTTCAAAGACCTACTGCATCCAGGCCAGCTATTGATAAGGACGGACAACACCACAGTAATGTGGTACATAAACAAACAGGGAGGTACCCATTCATACCCCCTATGCAGGCAAGCCATGTCTCTTTGGAACATGGCTCTAGAATTACAAATCGAGCTTCAAGCACAGTACCTGCCAGGCAAGGAAAACACACTGGCAGACAACCTAAGCAGAAATATGACAGATCCACACGAATGGAAGTTGCATCCTCAAGTTTTCGCAAAGATAACTCAAGCATGGGGAAGGCCAGACATAGATCTCTTTGCCTCCCACAGAAATCACCAATTGGCAAAATTCTGCTCAAGGACCTTTCATCCACAGGCCTGGAAGGTGGACGCACTCACCTTCATTTGGGCAACAATGACAGTTTATGCCTTTCCACCTCTCCCTCTGCTGCCCAAAGTTCTATTAAAAACCATAGCAGACAGACCAAAGATGATTCTCATTGCTCCAGACTGGCCAAGACAACACTGGTACCCACTCCTGAAAAGCCTGACGCATTCCCCACCATGGATCCTGCCTCTTAATACCACTTCTACTGACTCAGCACAACTTCAAAACTCTACACAGTCAGCTGAAAACACTCAGTCTAGCCGCATGGAAGATTCTTTAAATTCACAACAGGCCCTATTCTCCAAGGAGGTGCAGGATGTCATTTTGGAGGCCAGAAGACCTTCTACAAGAAAAGCCTACTCTGCAAAATGGAAACGGTTTTGTGCCTGGAATGAGAAAAAGGGTCAGAATCCTGGAATACTGAATTTACCCCAAATATTACAGTACCTAGCTGAGCTGCTAAGCAATGGTCTTTGATTCTCCTCCATCAAAATCCATGCCTCAGCCATTTCGGCAGAATACAACACTGAACCTCCTTTATTTTCTCACCCCCTCTTAAGACAGTTCCTCAGAGGGGCTAAGAATATAAAACCCCCAAGGAAACAACCACTACCTGCAATTTCATACTAGAAAAACTGACCTTGCCTCCTTTTGAGCCAGCTGCTTCAACAGAACTGCAATACTTGTCTTGGAAAACAGCCTTCCTCCTGGCAATCACTTCAGCTCGCAGGGTTTCGGAACTACAAGCCCTCATGGCTGTGCAGCCTTTCATCATTTTCCATCAGGACAGAGTTACCTTACGAACCAATCCGTCCTTTATGCCAAAGGTAGTATCCAGGGTAGCCTTGAATCAGGCTATCCACTTACCTACCTTCTACCCTAATCCTCAAAACAAAGGGGAAATACTACTACATTCCTTGGACATTCACAGACAGCTGCGTTATTATTTGGACAGAACAAAGCCTTTCAGAAAATCAGAGCAACTCTTTGTGACCTATGCTGCAGGAGCTCAAGGGAAGCCTATTTCCAAACAGACAATCTCAAAGTGGATAGCCCACTGCATACGTTTGTTACTCTTTTCATGGTAAATCTGTACCTGCAGGCATCAGATCTTACTCCACAAGGGCCACAGCTACCTCTGCAGCTTTCCTCAGGGGGGGTTCCTACCAAAGATATTTTGGAAGCAGCCACTTGGAGTTCCGTACATACCTTCTCCAAGCACTATCACCTACCATTATACTCCAAATCTAGAGCAGGCTTTGCCACTGCAGTCTTGCAGGGCATCCTGGCTCCTCCTAGTTCCACCTAGTGCCTACCACCCCTTTTTTAGCTTTGGGATTCTACCCATCTGTTATGACTGCAGCTGTATGCACGATGAACATAGTACAGTTTTGTACCTACCATAAATGTAGATGTTAGAGTGCTAATACAGCTGCAGTCCAGGTTTCCCTCCCTCCTTCCCCTCTAGGGGTATCCTTTTATGGTGTATTTGCGTGCAACTACTGATGTAATGTGATCCTATCTCGCCTACATTCTCTACAGATGGGTTCGGAGCCGATCCTCGGCTCCGACTCAGCCGTTCTACAATAGAACGCAGTCTCTTATTGGCGGAGTCACCTCATATCCCAGGATGCACCACCACTACTTCCCTAGATCTCGTTTGCCGCTTTCCAGCATAGACGTGGTCTCGGACTTGGCTGAGCCAAGTACCTCTAGTCAGAAACTTTCTCTGTCAAATTTTTCTATAAAACTCACCCAAAAGCTGTTTTAACGGCTAGTGTTGTTGTGTGATTGTTTTTGGTCCCCTTTTTGTGGAAGATTGTGTGTATTTGTTGGTGAAAGGTTCCGTTTTAGTTAGAGTGGCCTAGCCCTACCTTAGGCGTTTAAATTAGAGCCTAGATTGTCGGTGTTAACTGTTTTTTGTCCTGTAATTGTTGTTAATTTTTTCTTTAAAACCATGTCTAAAGAGCATAGACCTTCCGGTTTTAAAAAATGTGTTAAGTGTGGTTATAAAATGTCTATAACGGATGATCATTCCTTGTGTGTATATTGTTTAGGTCCCAAACATCTCCAGGAGTCCTGTAGCGTTTGCCACGCTTTTTCCTCTCGAGTCCTCCAAGAGAGGAAAAACAAATTGATCTTAAAAGGGCTCATTGCCCCTTCTTTTGAGGAAGCCTTATCTTCCTCTTCTTCTCCTACTGGCAAGAAGAAAAAATCTTCGGCTCCGACCAGTCCGTCGGATCCGATAGCAAAAAAGTCTAGGCAGGCTTCTCCGTCGGCTCCACGGACTTCGGAGCCGAGGGCGGAACGGTCTGCCTCGATGTCTCCAGCCTCGACTCCTCTGGCTTTGGAGTCGAGAGCTCGGGCATAGAGAGGTGTGTCACCTTCATCGGCTCCACTGCCTTCGGAGCCGATGGGGGTTGCCCGCTCAGACACTTCCACTTCGGAGCCGAAGTCCACATCGGCTCCAAGGGAGATTGCAATAGTAGTGGAACCTCCCTCGGCGCCGATACACCTCGAGCCATTACGGAGCCGGTCCCCCAGTCTTTCGGAGCCGGCGGAGAAGTCGACTCGGACCCGGTCGGTCTCTTCTCGTTCTTCGAGGATGTCCGATTCGGACGTAGACAGGGTGCTTCAGAAGCTTTTCCAGTCACTGGTCTTCGCAAAATTGATCTCGGCTCCTGCCCAGTTGGCTCTGGAGCCGATCTCCCATCCTTCTACTTCCATTCCTCCTCCGACAGCCTTGGCGCCGTTGGAGTCGGTGTTGGTGGATCCGGTCGAAGTTATCGAGTCGGTTCCGACTCTAACTTCAACCCCGTCCCTCGGGTCGGGGTTCGGTACGCGGACCTCCTCAGTCGGCCCCGGGGGGGATGCTTCAGATCCGATCCTTTCGGTTCCGAGCCTCCCTCTAGGTGCGTCGGCTGCGGGGGCTCTGGTTACTGTTGTGGCCTCGGGGACGGGACCTTCCCAGGATTCTGGGGGTCCGGCCTTCGATGCCATGAGAAGTGCTTTAGCCAAATCCTCTGTGGCCACTTCGACCTTTCCACCACCACCTTCCTTGGGCATGGAGACTGGCGCTTCTGGAATCCCCCTATCTCGTGACAGCGGAGCCTCTGGGCCTGAGGTTACCCCCATTGGGGGTTCCCTTCTTCCTGGAGGTTCCTCCGACACCCTCTCCGAGGAACCGCCCAGGAAGAGACAGTGTAAGAGGAAACACGTCGACTCCCCTGACGAGTCCCTCACATCGGATACCGACCTCGATGATGCGGAGGGGTCCCCAAAGTCATCTTCGGAAGATGTCTCCTTTGTGGACATTCTGGAAATCCTTAAACAACGAGGCGACTGGCAGTCCAAACCCCCTTCCGCTGAGGAGTTGGTGTTCCTCAAGGCCTTCGGGGCTCAGCCCTCCGCCTCCTGGGTGTCTCCGCCCTTCGATGAGCTTCTGGATTTGATCTCTCGAAGGGCGTGGGAACACCCGGATTCTGTGGAACCGGTGCCAGCTCGTCCCAATAAGTTTCTCTCGGCACCCCCGGACAAGGATTTTTTATCTAAAGGTGTGGCTGTAGATGCTATGGTGGTGGCATCTGCCACCCAACAAGATGTGGCAGAGGCTTCGACGTCCATCCATCCCCTAATAAAGAGTCTAGGAGCATGGATCGGTATGGCAAGCGTACCCTTTCTTCAGCGACCTTTACATTAAGGTCTCTGAATTATCTGGCACACTTCACCAGACTACAGAGGGATCTGATCAAGGAGCTGTCGGATGCCCTCTCCGGTAACTTACCTGAACAGTTAACACAGACAGTTAACTCTCAGTTGGCTACCCTATCCTCATTATCTAACTCGTCCATGAGGCTCATTTCCTATGCGGCCGAAGGAGTGAGTAGAGCGGCTGGGGCAGGTGTTGCTCTACGGAGACAAGCCTGGCTACGCCTGTGTCATTTTGCAGAGGCCTTTAAGTCTTCCTTTGCCGACTCCCCCTTTGATGGGTCCTCGTTGTTTGGACCCAAGGTGAAGGACACTTTGACTCGCTGCAAACAGGAGGGTAAGACCTTGGCTGCCGTAGGAGCCCGCTTTTCCACTCCCCTCAGGCCTTATCCCAAGGCCCGAAGGGGAGGGAAAATGTGGTTCCGTAAGTCTCAGAAGCCTTACTCATCGCAGCAGAGCGATCCCCCTTCTAGAGGCAGAGGAGGGGGAAATTTTTCAGGGAGACGCCGTCCCAGAGGCGGCGGAGGCCCCCGCAACACTGGAGACCGCGAGTCCTTTCGTGGCTCCTCCTCCTTCCAGCATCCCTGAAGGAGTACCCGACTGTGCAGCTCCGGAGCCAGTCGGGGTCGTTTCTCGAAGCACCTAAAGGCCTGGGAAGATATTACTCAGGACCAATGGGTGCTTCGAATCATTGCCGGAGGTTACTCCATCCCCTTTGTTCAACCCCCCCCCCACCAGTCCAAAGAATCCCAGACCCACCACCCAGTCAATGGGATCATGCAGCCAACGAAGTATCAAAGCTGCTTCAAAAAGGAGTCATCCAACCTGTCCCCGCAGACCAGGCCGGATTAGGGACTTACTCAAGATTCTTTTTGGTGCCAAAAAAGACCGGGGACTTGAGACCCATTTTGGATCTCAGCAAACTAAATCGATTTGTAAAAAAGTCTAAATTCCGGATGGTCACTTTACAATCCATTCTCCCGCTTTTGGAGAAAGGAGTTTGGATATGCTCCATAGACCTCAGACACCTACTATCACATTCTGATGGATCAGGCGTCAAGGAGACACTTACGCTTCAGCCTAGGAGACAGTCATTTTCAGTTCCGAGCACTGCCCTTTGGTCTCACCACAGCCCCCAGGGTGTTTACCAAATGTTTGGAAGTCGTGACTGCTCACTTGAGAAGTCTAGGATTCCAGGTGTTTCCATACCTAGACGACTGGCTCCTAACTGCCGCCTCCAGGCATCTACTCTTGGAAAATTTAGCAGCCACTATCGCACTGGGCAAATCCTTAGGAATCACCTTCAATTGGTCAAAGTCTGTATTGCAACCATCTCAGCGTATTCTGTTTATCGGTGCAGAAATAGATTTAAGGCAGATGTGAGTTTATCTCCCTACAGAAAGGATTGCGACGCTTCAGTCTCAGGTCCGAGCCCTAATCCTCAGACGTCGTGCTCCAGCAAGAATGGTCCTACAACTGTTTGGCTCCATGGCAGCCACCATTCTTCTGGTCCCCTGGGCAAGATTGCACATGAGGATACTTCAGTGGCTCCTCTCAGTCCAGTGGTCTTATCAGGACCTTCCCCTCAGTCACCGCATTCTGATCACGGACACGTGCAAACAGGATCTTCATTGGTGGCTTCTATCCCCCAATCTGAATCAAGGGCGACCCTTCGTTCCCCCACTCCCCTCTGCCACGCTGACTACGGACGCCTCCCAGACAGGGTGGGGGGGGTCATTATCTGGACAGGTCGGTCCAAGGCACGTGGCGCCCCGACGAGAGTCTTCTTCATATCAATATCCTGGAGATGAGGGCGGTGCTTTTAGCGTTGCAAGCACTGCACGATCACCTCCCCCAGGGTACAATTGCCATTCAATCCGACAGCATGTCGGTAGTCTGGTACCTAAACAAGCAAGGAGGAACCAGGTCCTATCCCCTTTGCAGAGAGGCCATGAGAGTATGGGATTGGGCGATTGCTACCTAGCGTTTCCTAATGGCAACGCACATTCCGGGGAAATCCAACGTGATAGCCGACAGACTGAGCAGAACTATTCTCTCCCCTCACGAGTGGTCCTTGAACAACAGAGTGATAACACAGATTTTCACAAGATGGGTAGTCCCCTGTTGCGATCTCTTCGCAAGCCCCCTCAATGCGAAATGTCACCACTTCTTCACTCTGGCCCCAGTTTCGGGGGAGACTCCCAAGGACGCTCTAGTCCACGCTTGGCCCTCCGGTCTGCTATATGCCTTTCCACCGGTTCCCCTTCTCCCCAAGGTGATTCAGAAGGCGATTCGCTTGAGAAGCAGAATGATATTAATCGCCCCATACTGGCCTCGGCAAATCTGGTTCCCCTTTCTTCACAGGTATGCATTGGAGGGTCCTTGGTTCCTGGACCAAGTTCCGGACCTTTTGACTCATCAGTCAGGACAACTCCATCAGTCCCTCCATTCGTTGAAGTTGACAGCCTGGCTACTCCTCTTCCAGCCATAATTAGGAGCCACTCTTTGGCTCCTGAAGTCATACACTTCTTGTCTTCGGCCCACAAGACTTCTACAAAGAAGATATATAGCAGTAAATGGAAGAGGTTTGCTATTTGGGCCCAACTCCGAGGATTAGACCCAATGACAGCCTCGGTATCAGAAGTACTGAAGTTTTTAGCCTCCCTGTTCCAGCAAGGTTGCTCAGTATCTGTCATCAAAGTACAATTGGCGGCTATTTCCAATTTTCATGAAAATGTGCAACCTCCCTTAATGAGCAACAAGCTCTGTAAAGCCTTTATTAAAGGAGCTTGGCTTCTACGACCCCCCACTTCGCAACCTGCAACTCCGTGGGATCTGAACGTGGTATTAGGTGCTTTAACCTCACCCCCCTTTGAGCCGGCAGAAACCTGTGATCTGAAATTCCTTTCTTGGAAAACTGCCCTTCTAATTGCTATTACTTCAGCCAGACAGGTTTCAGAGCTTTAGGCTCTATGTGTTAAGCCACCTTACTTGGTATTCCACAAGGATAGAGTATCTCTTAGGCCAAACCCATCTTTTATACCAAAGGTTTGTTCTAATTTCTGTCTAAACAGTCACTGGAGCTACCGGTCTTCTTTCCCAAATATTCCAATAGAGCTGAATATACTTTTCACTGCTTAGATGTGCACAGGCAATTACGCTTCTATTTGGATAGGACACACAAAGCACGGAAATCAGATCAACTGTTTGTGTCCTTTTCGGATAATAGATTAGACAAAGCCGTCACTAAAGTCACTATTGCCAAGTGGATCAGGGACTGCATCACTCACGTTTATCTCATCTCAAACAAGGAGCTCATAGCTCCAGTTAAAGCTCATTCTACTAGGGCTATGGCCACTTAGGCAGCTTTTCATTCCAAGCTCTCTATAGGCGATATTTGTGCGGCTGCCACGTGGACATCTTCACACACCTTTGTTTCTCACTACAAATTAGATGTGGCATCCAGGGGTCGAGCTTCCTTCGGTTCCACAGTTCTCAGGAGTGTTTTCCAGTGAGCCACCCGGGAATTAGGCGCTAGGGACGCTGTCCCATCTGTAGAGAATGTAGGCGAGATAGGATCACATTACATCTTTTAGTTATGTACTTACCATAACTTTAGATGTATGGGATCCATCTCGCCTACATTCCTAATAACCCGCCCTCCATCCCCCTGCCTTGTAGACCAGGAGAGACCGGACGATCCGAAATTGATCTTCTTTCCTCTCTTGAAAGACCTGAGTATGTTATGACAATACTATGTCTCTGTGAACATGAGTGCGAACAAACAAGATCTGGGGAAGTAGTGGTGGTGCATCCTGGGATATGAGGTGACTCAGCCAATAAGAGACTGCGTTCTATTGTATAACGGCCGAGTCTGAGCCGAGGATCGGCTCCGAACCCATCTGTAGAGAATGTAGGCGAGATGGATCCCATACATCTAAAGTTATGGTAAGTACATAACTAAAAGTTTTTGGATTATATTGCATGGCATTATTACATAATTTTATGTATTGCCTTCCTTCTGGGGGCACCTGACATCTGGGGCAAGAAAAACTGAAGAAAATGGCGTCGGCTGGATCTTTTATACCCCTGTCGCACTGACGTCAGGGAGGAAGTGACGACAACCGACGCCAGACCTAGACTTTGGAATTCGGCCGACCGAGGACCAACCTGACGGCAGGAAAACCCATCTGTTATGACTGCAGCTGTATTGAGCACTCGAACATCTACATTTATGGTAGGTACAAAACTGTACTTTCATGTTGGTATGAATGACACAAGACTTACTTCACTGGACTGTATGAAGAGAACATGGTTGAGTTGTCTTACTGTGTGTCCCAGGCAGATATATTCCTAGCCTTGAACAGCATACTACCCTCACCTGTAATGATGCCACCATATAAACAAAAAATGATCAGTTTCAATAAGTAACTTAGTTTTTGGTGTCATTCCCAGGGGATCCAGTTCCTGTCTGCTTGTGAAGCCATGGTTGACGAACCTCACTGCTTTGCCAAAGATGGTTTGCACTTGGCACCCCCAGGTTTTCAGCTGCTGGCAAAGGCTCTTGCCTCCCTGATAGTGCCTTTTTAGGTAAGTTTTTGAAAACAACATTACCGATTTGAAATTAAGCAATCGGAACAAAATAAAGGGTCATGATGCTAAATGCTATAAGCTTAAACCAAAAACTGCACTCCCTGGAAGCACTTCTATCACTAGAAGATGTAGATGTATGTGCAGTCTCAGAAACCTGGTTTAAGGCCTCCGACAGTACCCCGTCCCTGCAAGGCTACAATGGCTTCCATGTTATTAGATCACAAAATGAACATGTGAAACCAAAAGAGGTGGTGTTTCAACCTATACTAGAGATAAATTCACCTCATGTCTAGTTAAGACTGGACAACTACATGGAGTTAAGTTAGGTCCAGGTTACGGTGGGTAAGACCCCCATTCAAGTCCTAGCCAGTTGTAGATCCCCTCCATGGGTCACGACACCCACTAAGCCTACTTAACCAAACTGAAGACAATCCAAATTTTACCAAACACACTGGTTATGGGTGATTTCAATCATCCCATCATCAACTGGGAAATGTACTTTAGCACAAAAGTTCCTTGGCTTTGTGAATTCAAATGTGCTGGAGCACATTATCCATACCCCGATAACAGGAAGAAACATTCTAGATCTGGTCCTCACTAAAGTGTCAAACAGGTGCAGTGCTGCAACTGTTGGAACCTCATTAGTTAAAACTGACAACAAATCAGTCACCTTTGAACTGACACTAACACCAGAACTCACAAAGTGTGAAATCAGACTAAAAAACTTGAAGGCAAACTATATCCTCCTAGGTGAAGGTATAAATGCATTCTAAGCCCTACCCCAAGCTGAAAGTGGTAAATACGCCGAAGCTTACACTAAAGCCCTGTACAGTCACCTGCATAAGTGTATAAACTCTGCTGTACCAGATAGAATCAAAGCCAGAGCCCCAGGTAAAATCAAGCTGCCATGGTGGACTTCCAGCATCAACAAACTCGCCAATAAATGCAAAAAGTTGCTGTCCAAGAAAACAAAGACCAAGGACCCAGCAATGGAAAAGCAGCCTCCTCAGCCTTAACAGGCAAATAAGACAACTTGTCAAATCCTCCTAGAGCTCTCTTGAGAGAAAGCTAGCAACAGAGCCATAAGTCTGACCAGTCTCATCTGTAAGGCCATGGAAAGCTAGCAACAGAGCCATAAGCCTGACCAGTCTCATCTGTAAGGCCATGGAATGTATCATTACGGACCACATAAATAGACATAGGTGACCCCCAAACCCTGGATCCTACCCAATTTGGCTCCGTGAAGGGCACATTCTACCTGGTAAATCTGGTGGATTTCTTTGAAAGTGTGACAAAGGCTGTTGATGAGGGCAGATCTGTGCATACAGCATACCTTAACTTGGCAAAGGCTTTCGGCACAATCTCACATTCAGACATTACCGTTAAACTTAAACTGAGTGAGTGTAAATCCCTTCATTGTAAGATGATTTGAGAACTGGCTCACAAACCGGGCACACACTATCAAAGTGGGTGACTCTACATCAACCAGCAGACCTGTTACCAGTGGGGTGCCTCAAGGGTCAGTGCTGGGCCCCCTACTGTTTGGTATATGCTTCTCAGAAATTCAGGTCAAAACTAAATGGCTGTGGCTGGCCAAGTTTGCAAGCTAGGTGCAATCATTGAATCCCCAAATGATGTCAGTATATTCAAGATTATCTCAAACAGACCAACAACTGGTGTTTTAGTCACAGTCTCAAACTAAAAGCAGAGAAATGCATCTTCATTCCCTTCGACACAAACGGTGTCCCTTCACACTATCAAATCACTAACAGTACCCTAAGTACACATGAAGTGTTAAGGGACCTGGGATCACAGGTTGATTGCGACCTTTACTTCAACCACCATATGTCTTCCGTTTGTAAGGAAACCTTTCCACGTAGCTCACTTGATTAGTAAAGGCATTGCCTAGAGAGCAGAAATTGCTATAAACCCCCCCTATTCTCTGCACTTATCTGGCTCATAATTGAATGTAATGCCCCCTTTGCTATGTACCATGCTAAGCACCTACAGCAGTTAGAGAGACCTCAGAGGTTTCTAACAAAAGATCAAGGGCCTCCAGCATGTGCCCTACACAGACTGACTAAAATCCTTGTCACTGTACTCCGTATCATATAGACTTCTTAGGGGAGACTTATGCCTGGCCATCAGAGCAACCCAAGATGAAAACCTAATGAACTTACTACATATCTGTAAGTCAAATTGGGTCTAGGGCTTACCCGTTCCAGGGCTTAAATATGGCCTGCGACTTTGACAAAAGGAGATACTGCCAGCACAGCTATCTGGAATTTTGTAAATAATTATGTGTGATTTGTGAATATCAATATGATTTATATAAGATGCTTGTGTGACAACTGTATTAGAACTGTATGTCGTGTGTATATCAGACTTGTTTGTACAGACATGTGTTGAAAAAGGCTTTTGCAAAGTGCTTGAAATGTTTCCAGTGTGCCCTACTGGAATTGAACAGAAATGTACATGCACTAAATGTATATATATTTTAACAGTGGCAACTGGAACACAAGTTAACTCAAGTCCAGCAAAACTTCAGAAAAATAGCTGAAATTAAATTACTTTATGGCAGCAAGGCAACCATGTCTGTGCTGAGAAGTTTTCTGTATTGTCTTTATGGTGAAATTACTAGTTTTGAAATGTGTAGGAAGGTAATTGTTTCATGACATTCAGGATCTGCCTAAGACCTGTGGAGAAAAGCCCTTGTCTATGCATTTTTACAGGTAGATGCTAAATGCTACTGGCTGTCATCATTGGTTGTTTTGGGCCTGGGGACTAGAAGTCAGATGTCACGAAATGTCATTCTGCAAGCTAGCCCAGCAGTAATATTTGAAATAATAATTTAAGATGTCCCTGAGAGAGAGCATTATGTATTTGACCTGAAAACTAGAAGATCCATTCACCACATCTGCCTTGTAAGTAAGTTTCTAGGGAACAGTATAATTCTCTTGGATACAGTCAGGAATATAGCAAAGCTTAGTTTAAACATTTTCTTTGTTTATTTCAGACTGTCCTGCAATGTTGTTTTAAATATTTCCTATATCTTGAACTCTGTCACAGTAAATATATACTGAGTATTTTCTTGTTCTTTTATTATTATTAAATATATTTAAACCTTTCATTGTGGCTGATCTGTCTAGAGATTTAAGTTTTGAGAGTACTTACATATTTATTTGGTGATACCGTGGGCTACTCTAATAGGCTTGTTCTTGGTCAAACTACCGTTTGTATTAATATTGCTCAGTAAGATTGGACACCCTTTGTTAAGGGCCTTAAAGTAGCTGATAAGGAGGTGGCAGTCGGGCTTTGTAATTTCTGAGCTCTGACATTTGGACTTACTGCAGCTCCCAAGGTGTTTACCATATTCATGGCTCCAGTTGCAGCCAAGGGTTTTGCCTTGCCTTGATAGATGGCTCATATTAGCCTCCATCCTACTACAGAATTAGTCCTATGGCAAGACGGTACTTTCTCTGGTTGTGTCCGTCTTTGAGGATCACAGTCATTTGCCAAAGTCTTGACCACATCCAACACAGAATTTTATTATTGACTACTATCTGGACATGGTCACTCAGAAAGCAAAATTATTCCCAGAGTATCTTACATTGTTAATGAAGTAAAAGGTCTCTTGACTCTACAACCTGTGGTGGCTGCAGTCCAAAAGTGTTGGGTCTCATGATTACACCTTTTCAAATGGTTCCTTTCACCACATAGAATATAAGAGTTCTTCTGTGGATACCTTGGACTCAGTGGTACCAAGCGTCCGGTCTCCTCCCCCATACTACCAATGACTGATATAATCAAGCTTTCAAACACACGCATAAAGAGTATGCTGTGATGGACAGACTCTCAGAATCTGTCAGTGGGAACTTCCCTTGTTCAGCCCTGCCCTACTGCAATAACAAAAGGCATGTCCATTCTGAGATGAGGGGGTACTGTCTACACTGGATGGTTCAGGGCACAGATAGGCTAAATCACATACCAATGTGCTGGAGATGAGCAGTCCTAGGCACTGCAGGCTTTCCGGGATTCGCTTCACAGCTGTGCAGTTGCCATTTACACAGATAATATGGCAGTGGTATAGTACATTTAAAAGGTGAGACACAATCTTACCCTCTATTGCAAAAAAGCTGTGAGGGTATGTGAATGAACCTTTTGGTCACATAGATTTCAAATAATGACGCATATACCAGGGACATCCAACCTGACTGCAGGTAGATTTAGCAGATAAATCATCCTCCCACGTGAATGGTTTATCAGCAGTAAAACCACAATGGACCCCATTTTGTTGCAAAATCCTTTTGCTTCAGTATTCACTGCCAAATGCAAAGATTTTTTTCAATATCATTCCAAAACCTCAGCTTTGGCCGGCTAAGAACTTGCTGTATTCAACTGGACGTATTAGAGAATTTAAGTACCTTTATCTGCACTTTTTTTTCAAAAAAATACAGTATTTAAATTGATTTTAACTGTGTGTTGCAGGAATATTAACTGAACTGGAAGTTAGTCAGTGTTTGCTGAATTTTGTTATTTGCTAGTAATTACAGGTGTGGGGGTAGCCACATTCTTTGATTTCCTGTCCTTGCCTATTTAAGTGGTACAGTGTGAAATATTTTCTGCTTAAAAACCTCAGCTTTGGCCGGCTAAGAACTTGCTGTATTCAACTGGACGTATAAGAGAATTTAAGTACCTTTATCTGCACTTTTTTTCAAAAAAATACAGTATTTAAATAGATTTTAACTGTGTGTTGCAGGAATATTAACTGAACTGGAAGTTTTGACTCTGCTCTTCAGGTAGTCCCACCCACCCTCTCTGTTTTTGTTTTGGTGTTAATCTTAGTGGCCTTGAAACTGCCCGTCCCTCTTGTAAATTTGTGTTTGGATACTCCTTCTGGGCCCATCGCATTTGCTCACTCAACTGAGTGCAGTGAGATCATATTCTGATTTCAGGCACTCCTGCTGCGTACAAAGAGAGCATCTGGGAAACAGAAAAAAAAAAAAAATTAAGCTCGTTTTCCTGCCTTTCCTGTTAAGTGGTATAGACTTATTTGTAGGCTTCTGAGCCCCCAAGCCCTTCTGTGCTGGAGGGAAGCCTTCTAGCTTAGTTTTTTTTTCTTATAACTAGCCAGTTTTCTAGTTTCAGCACTCAAATCTGTTTCTTTGATCTCAGCACTTGTTCAGAAAAAAACAATTCATCTGCTTTTACTGTACTTGTGTTTCTACCTACTTTATTTTACTTTTGCATCATCTTAAAAGTACTCAATTGTATTTATTACTGCTTGGTGTAACTCATTCTAAGCCTTTTGGTTTAAACACTTGGGCTTCGGACCAGTTGTTTTGCACTGAGAGGGTTTGTGGTCTGCACTGTAGTGGCAGAACAGGTAGCTTACATCCTTCTAGGTTGGGAACTGCTGATTGAGGGCTCAGTGTCTGTTATTCTAAAAGTGTATTAATTCTGGTTTAAGCACTTCCTTTCAGGCCAGTTATTTTACATTAAGAGGGTTCGTGGTCTGCACTCTTGTGGGAGGAGAGGCTGGACTCTGCCCTTCTGAGCTGGGAATTTCTGGTTAAAGGCTTATAGTGCATGCATATCTGAACTGCTTCTTACTGAAGTTGGTGCGCCTTGTTTGCTGTGGCATAGACTGGATTCGGGCCTGCTGGATCTAGCTTTGTTTGTGTAACTTGAGAACTAATCCAGGCATTCTCTAAAGTATTCAATTGTATTTATTACTACTTGGTAGTAACTTGATTAAAGTGTAGCTATCATTCTAAGTCTTTTGGATTAAGCACTTGGGCTTCAGACCAGTTGTTTTACATTAGGAAGGTTTGTGGCATGCACTGTGGTGGCAGGACAGGTAGCTTTCATCCTTCTAAGTTGGGAACTGCTGATTGAGAGCCCAGTGTCTGTTATTCTTAAAGTGTATTAGTTCTGGTTTAAGCACTTGGGCTTCAGGCCAGTTATTTTACATTAAGAAGGTTCGTGGTCTGCACTTTTGTGGAAGAAGAGGCTGGACTCTGCCCTTCTGAGCTGGGAATTTCTGGTTAAAGGTTTATAGTGCCTGAATATTTGAACTGTATCTTACTGAAATTGGTACACCTTGTTTGCTGTAGCATAGACTAGATCCAGGCCTGCTGAATCTAGCTTTGTTTATATGCTTGTTTGCTTGTTATTTCCCTGGAACGCTAATTCCACCTAATACGCGGCTTCTCAGCGTTTCTGTGGATCACTAGTGATATCTGCATTGCTTACTGTACTTATTTCCTTGTTTCACTTGAAAGAAAGTTACTGTTTGTCGTTTTTGCATTTAAGTTACCTGTAACACATTGCACTTAAGTTACCTGGCACTTGCTCGCTAAAGCAATTATATAAGTCAGCACTAAAAATTAAAAGCACTACACCCTCACTCCCCACTGGCCCTTGTTTTCAATTATTAAGGAATTCCCAATATTATTCTAGCATGTCCAAAGGTCAGTTGTCAGTCTGCTCTCCGGTTCAGCTGGTGAATCTGGGAATCTTGAGGCAATGTTACAACTGCCTCATGTACACAGACAACCCTCTCCTCCTCCCAACAAATTCCAACACATGAGAGATGCAACCATATAGCCAAACTGGAGGCTAAGCTCTCTCAACTCAGTACTGGCATAACCAGTCAGGAGGAGAAGGAAACCACACTCACTACAATTCCAGTCTCACATAGACCTACCACGACAGCAAACCAAACACACAATCACACAAAAACATACTCGGAGGCTCTAAATAAAGATCTGCCTAAGCAGCAGAGACCTCCAAAGCAGACACCCAAGCAACCGCTGCCCCAAAACAAAACACGTGCAACACATCTCACAAAGCCAGTGTGCCGAACAGTCACAGCCCTTAAGACTAAACAACACACCTGATACACTTGTAATAGGTGACTCTGTCGTCAGGCACACTGACGTCCCGCTCACCAGGCTGAACAAGGAGAGGGTCACGGTGAGCAGCCTGTTGGGCGCTAGGATCCGCCACATAACACAAGCACTCAGGTCACTCCAAGGCAAGTACAAATATGACTTAAGTCATTGTCCATGCTGGTGTGAATGACCTGAGACGTACCTCCCTGGACTACATGAAGAGACATAAAGGAGCTCTCTGAGCATGTAGCCCAGGCCGGTATGACCCTGACCTTGAGTAGCATCTTACCCTCACCAAGAATGATGCCACAATATGAAGACAAGATGATCAGTTTCAACAATTGGCTTAAGTACTGGTGTCATTCAAAGGGGATCCAATGCCTGTCAGCTTGGGATGATATGCTCGACAAGCCACGATGCTTCGCTAGGGACGGCTTGCACCTGTCACCCCTGGGCTTTCGGATATTGGCAAAGGCTCTTGCTGCCCCCATAGTGCCTTTTTAGGCAAGGCTCAAAAGACAAACCCACCTCCATAGGTATCACAAGGGATAAGAAACTAAGAGTAATGCTATTCAACGCCAGAAGTCTAAACCTCAAGATGCACGCACTCAAAACTCTCCTTAGCATGGAGAACATCGATATCTGTGCAGTAACAGAAACCTGGTTCAGGGCTCCGAGAGCACCCCAGCACTACCAGGTTATACCTCATACCATGCTTTTTGGCCCCAAAACTTGGACCGAACCACAATCGATATTCATCAAAGATACCCACACCTCCAGGTTGGTGGCAAAGCACGAAGCATCAGAGACTATCCATGTGCAACTAACAGTGGGTAAAACTGCCTTCCAGTTTATAGCCTGCTACAGACCACCCTCCCAAACCCAGGAACCCCACTCGGCCTTTCTGAGAACACTGGAAAATATGAAGGTCTCTCCAAACACCATTATATTGGGCGACTTCAACTACCCAAACATAGACTGAGAGCATTACTCTAGCTCCAACACCCTAGCCCAAAGATTCCTAGAATTTATAAACTCAAATGCTATGGAACAACTTGTTACCACTCCCACAAGAGGGGAAAACATACTGGACCTGATCATCACCAACATGGGGACTCTATGCTCCAGACCAGAAGTGTATCCCTTACTGGTAAGATCAGACCATAAACTAATCTAACTGGATATTCACATCCCGACCCTACCCCCTGCCCAGAAAACCACAGTGAAAAACTTCTCTAAAGCAAATTTCACACTCCTCAAAACCGAGGTGGAATCCTTCAAAGCCCCCGGGCCTGTGGAAAATATGGCCCAGACCGCAGAATCCTTTATAAACGCATTCTATGAACACATTCAGGAATGCATGGATCATGCGATCCCAAATAAAACCAAGCCCCAGTCCTCCAAAGGCAGACGTCCTGTCTGGTGGACCCCAGCCATAAACAAACTATACAATAGAAGGAGGAAGCTACTAAATGATAGAGCAAAATCCCAAAAAGGGAAGGCATCACTGATCAGTATTAACAAAAAACTACGGGCACTCATAAAATTGTCTAAGGCCAGCTTCGAGAGAAAAATTGCACAGGACACTAAGGATAATCACAAGGCTTTCTTTAGTTATGTTAGGAACCTGGGTGGTAATTCCCAGATATGCTCAGAATTAGTCCAAAATGACAAAAAATACACTGAACCCACAGACATTGCCAACATCCTAGCTGACAGGTTCAGCGCAAACTTCTTCACCCCCTCCCCACCAAAAGGGCAAATATCTATCCCAGCAGAGTGCTGCCCCCCTGACATCTCAGATGCTCAGGTAAGAGCCGCCCTCTCCAAAGCAAAAAACACAGCATCAATGGGACCAGACGGTGTCCCGGGCTGCGTCCTACATGAACTCCAAGAAGAGCTAAACCCAAACATAAAACTACTGTTCAATCTCAGCCTTACTACAGGATATGTGCCCAAAGAGTGGCGTACAGCAACAGTGGTCCCTCTCCATAAAGGTGGTGCCTCAACGGATCCTGGGAACTATCGCCCCGTAAGCCTGACTAGCTTGGTCTGCAAAGCTATGGAAAGGATGATCATGGACCTCATAAATAAAGATATTGGGGACCGACAGACACTGGATCCTACCCAGTTCGGCTTTGTTAAGGGCAGATCCTGCCTCTTAAACCTGGTTGATTTCTTTGAAACAGTCACCAAGGCCATTGACGAGGGGAAGGTGGTCCACACAGCCTACCTGGACCTCGCAAAAGCCTTTGATACAATACCCCACTCGGGCATTATAGATAAGCTCACCAGCTTAAATATAAACCCCTATGTCACTAGATGGATTGCAAACTGGCTCAAGGACAGAACCCACATGGTTAGAATTGCTGGAGCCATGTCAGACTCCAAACCAGTTACAAGTGGTGTCCCACAAGGCTCAGTCCTGGGACCTCTCTTGTTCGGTATATATTTCTCGGAGGTACAGGCCAACACGGAAGGACTGTGGATGATCAAGTTTGCAGATGACTGCAAACTGTGCGCCATAATCGACTCTCCAGCCGACACAAGCATCCTCCAAAAGGGCCTCATAGAAACAGACAACTGGTGCCAGAGCCATGGCCTCAAGCTAAATGCCAAAAAGTGTATAGTCATCCCCTTTGGCAAAAACAAAGTGCCCACAAATTACCACATAGGTGGTAATCCATTGAGTACAGAAGAAGTAATTAGGGACCTGGGGACCCAAGTTGATGGCAATCTCTCATTTGACAACCACATGGCCAAAGTGGTTAGAAAAACATTTTATATAGCCCACCTAATCATGAAGGGATTCACATCTAGATCAGGGGAGGTCATCGTGCCTCTTTACTCATCCCTCATCAGGCCCATAATTGAGTACAATGCCCCTTTTGGGATGTACCTTACCAGACACCTGCAGCAACTGGAAAGACCCCAAAAGTACCTCACCAAGAGGATCAAAGGGCTCAAACAGATGCCATATATGCTGCCCGGTTAAAGAAACTCCAGCTCTACTCAGTGGCATACCGCCTGCTCAGAGGCGATCTGTGCCTGACGTATAAAGCCATGTTCAACCCAGAATTAATGGACATGCTGCACCTCAGAAAATCCAAATCCCATTGAGCTACGCGCTTGAGAGACTTGAACCTCAGCACTGAAATAAATAGGACATGCTGGATGGACAGATTCATAACCCAGAGGCTCCCTTCACTCTGGAATAAAATCCCAGTCCAGGTTAGGCAGAGTCCCTCATTGACCGTCTTCAAGAGGAATCTTGAGTGGATGGGAGATCATACGTTTACCCCGCGTATCACTTCTGTGTCACTGTTAGAGGCACAGTTTACTAACCTCAAAAAAGGGCATAGCAAAATTAATTTAAAATGGGTGGCGAAAGCCAAACACACTCTGGCTAGGCTTATAAATGCCCTAGGGCAGATAGCCTAGTATGAACCTATGAACCTCAGTAGGGAAGTCACAAAAATGCCTTTGGTCACGATTGAGCCCCTGTATCTCATGTATACATTTCCTTGTTTTCTGTCACAAATAGGTTTCTCCAGAAAGCCAAAATGTGCAAAGTGAAGGTCATTTTTATAGCTCCTTTCTGGTAATGCCATATGCGATTCCCCTTGTTGTGGCCAAATCTAAAAGGAAAAAAAACCTCACAAAGTTTGGCCCCAGCCACTCCTACTCCCCTTGCTAATTATATATAGCAACTCAAGTCATATAGCAGCAGGGAAAGGGCAAATCTCCTGATTCCTCACTGTACCACAGTGTCGCATAAACAAATTCTAGCAGAAGTGATCATATGAGTTTCAATCACTTTTGGCTTGAAAATACATTGGGCTGTTAAAACCATTTGATTTATATGGAAATACATTGGGCTGTTAAAACCATTTGATTCATATGGAAATACATTGGGCTGTTAAAACCATTTGATTCATATGGAAATACATTGGGCTATTAAAACCATTTGATTCATATGGAAATACATTGGACTGTTAAAACCATTTGATTCATATGGAGTGTTTCCACATGTGTATATAAGATCCTAGATCACTATATTGCCAACTCACCACATCAACATTAATTCTTCACATACAGTCAAAACTCACAATATCGAAAAATTATAGAAAAACAATATATATTTTTTGCAAGATGGCAAGTCTCCTGCTCCCCTACACCCCTGCTGCTTCTGCATACTACCAGAAATGCTGGCTATGTTGATAAAGGTGCATTTTGATATACTGCAATGTTGCCCAGAAACAAAGCAGGTGCATGCAGTAAGTTGACTTCTCATTAGCTGAGCAAGATTTTTTTTCTGTTCAAGTTGACTTTTGGTACATTTAGATGCATTCACTACATCTCTGATTCACTACGCCGACCACAAATGGGCAGAGTGCATTAAATCAAAAAAACACCCAAGCACGTTTTATTTTAGGCAGCAAGCCCCACTCCCCTGCTAATTGTATAAACTCTGAGAGAGCACAGTAGTGAGAAAGAGGGCAAAATTTTATTCCCCACTGTGTAGCAATCCCCCAAAGCAAATGTCAGTGCCTGCAATGAGCTAGTGTTTTTGTAGAAAGTATTTTATTTTTTTTATGCATCAAACAAAACAAAATGCACTGAGCCTATATATACGCATGTGTGTACATGCATATATAATAAATAGATATATATGTGTGTGTGTGTTTGTGTATAGATATATAGTGCATACAAATACATGTATGTATATACACATTTCTCCTACAAGCAATGGAGACGGCAACAATTCTTAGAGAAAAATAGTTGATACAGCCGAGCGCATGAACCAGCTTTTCTTCAGAATGAGATGTCTGTACAGTGTGGCTTAGGGAATTTGCTTTTCCAAAGTGTATTGCGATCTCAGAGGTGATATGTATAATTAGTACGGACAACGTGCCCCCTTGCAAAATAAATAATTTTAATCTTTTTGATTCTAAGTGTTTTATGTGTAGGACAGGTGCTCAATTTTTTTTGCATCTAGAGCTTGATTTTATTTCTTGGTCAGTGTCTGAAGAAATAAATTTTTCATTTCTTTGTGTTTCATACCAGGATATGTTGAAGTATGGTGCAAAATATTTACTCCTAAAACAGTAAAAGATTCAGGCCTTTTAAAGTGGCACATATTCCTCTGTTTTGTCCTGCCTACAATGCTATCCTATCAGCATCCACTCCCCTCCCCATACTGCCACATCATGTCTGTCTTGAGCTGTTGATTTACACTAATGGCTGTGTCCATGGAAAAGCACGTGCCTTCCTCAGCTGTTGTAGGGATGGAGGTGGAGTTTATATTTATTGTATTTGCAGTAGTGTTATCTTTTCTCCTTCCTGCATTTCAGTTTGTACCTACAAGGCGTAGAAGACAAAATTGGGCAAACAAGAGGGAATTAAATTATAACTATCCTTACTTCCTTAGGCTGCTGCTGCTGTTTGTATTTACTGTGGTTCCGAATGTCATCATTTTCTGAGATTTGCAAGCAGACTGTAGTGTCTGATGAGTCTCTAGAGAACCAGCACATTGAATGTACTGGTAGTGTAGACACCAGATGGTGAGTACAGAGATGATGTAGGTGACTCCTCCCTCTACAGGTACTAATATGACTTGTAAGTTTCCAGTTATCACAACAGCAGCAGCTTAGGAGATGAGTGTTTAATTTACAGATGCAAATTCATGTATTTTGTAAGCTGGGATTTGGCAAGCAGCATTATCAGTATGGGCCAGTGAGAATGCATAGGCCCACAGTTCCTGTAACTTACTGTTTTACTTCTATTCATGTTTTCTGCAACATCTCACTTTTAGGAAACTTTACACCAAGCAGTTTAATATGTTCTGTGCGTTAGTAGCTGTTTACTTTTATAGTACAAAATGCTGGTATGAGTGTTATGTTGTCCTATCTCGCCTTCATTCATACTGGTTGGGTTCGGAACCTATCCTCTGTTCTGATTCTGCCGTATACTAAAGCTTGAGGTCTTCCACTGGCTCGTGGCTGTATCCTTATCCCATCATGTTCTAATGAAGCTCCCCAGATCTCGTTTGCCCCTAAACATTTTGGAAGCTTCCATCTTGGCTCTGGCTAAGTGAACCAAACTATTTATTTTATTATTGTTTTTCTTCTAATTTCTCAAAAATTGTTCTTGTATTTCAGAGGCTAGTTAGCATTAAGTATTGTAGTTAGGATATTTGTTGCTGTATTATTACTGCTGGCCATCGAATTTCTGTTAGGCCTTGTTCTTCTCCCTGTCCCGGCTAATTTTTGTACATTTTACTGTTAGAATAAATAGAAAGGCGTCAGCCCATTAAAGTTAGAGGGCTGCCGCTGCCAGTTTTAGTTAGAGGGCAACCTATCTTCCTTTCTATCTTGCGTGAAGGTGTAAAAAAAAAAAAAAAAAGTTTGATTTTCTGTATTTTATACTGTAAGATTTTATGTTGTAGTTATTGTTTTTGTGTGTGTGTGTGTGTGTGTGTGTGTGTGTGTGTGTGTGTGTGTGTGTGTGTGTGTGTGTGTGTGTGTGTGTGTGTGTGTGTGTGTGTGTGTGGGGGGGGATGTGGGTGTGAACTGTGATTTGAACATGTCCAAAGAACATAAAGAAACTAAGCCTTCGGGCTTTAAAAAGTATAGTAAGTGCAGTCAGAAAATGTCAGTAACTGAATTCCATACTGTATGTGTTTGTTGCTTGGGCAGCAGTATATCTGCAAGAATCACACCCTATATATCCCTCATTCAGCTCTAGAGTGCTACTAGAGCAAAAAAACAAGTTAATAGAGGCTTATTGAAGTCGCCCTTCCAGGAAGCTATTGAAGAAGGTTTGGGAACTTCAAGATCAACAAAATCACCTTCAATCAAATCAGACATGTCTACAAAAAGATCTTCTCTCTCTTCGGGGCAAGCAAAACCTGCCAAAAAATTGAGCAAAATTGTATCTCCAGATCCGACTATTTTGGAACCGATGAAATCCACATTGGCGCCCGCTGTTTCGGTTCCTATGGAATTTGAACTTGGGAGTCGGTACCCAGAATTGGAGACAGTCCTGTTCTGAAGTCACCTATTTTGTAGTCAATCAGATCTCCTACCCTCTCCTCTAAGGCCTCCAGGAGTCTTTCGGATGATGATGTGGATAGGGTGGTGTGTAGGCTTCTAAAGACATCAGCGCTGGCCAAACTTTTTTCGGCTCCAACTCGCAGGAATTTGGAGCTAGCCAAGACTATCCCTCAGACATTGATTCCTCCTCCGAGCTGACCCAGGACCTCTGAGTCAGAATGCTTGGAACCGACTGATGTTATTCATGTTTCACTGTTGGAGTTATCACCTGTGGATTATCCTTGCTGTGGGAGCCCTCGGTTGGCCCGAATACCAGAGTTAGTGTTTTTCTGCGTCGGCTGCTGTCGCTTGATGAACTGACGTCAGGTCGTCACTGCTATAAAGCAAGGTAGCCGATGCCATTACACCAGTCTTTCTTGCCATGGAGCCAGTAGCAGAAGCAGTTTGCAAGTGTGCCAGTTGGTCACTACCAGAGTTTGAATTGCAGCTTAAAACGTCTAATGCTAAGTACCCCGTTGGGGATCCTTTTTTCTTGCACTAACCGATGACCAAAAAAGTTAACAATTGTCTCGCCTGTGAAAAGCAAATCCCACACCGAGACTTCCATTCATACTGCATCACTTGTTTAGGCCCAGACCACGACGTCCCCCATTGCCAGTTCTGTGCCCTCTTTAACGAGAGAACCGTTCGTTGTAGAGCTCTTATTGTAGCCAGGTATTTTTGACTTCCGTTTTCGCATTCCGAAATGGTGTCCATCAGCCAACAATCCATAGACATTCTGAAAAAAAACCGTAAAGATAGAGGCAGACCACACAAGGCTAAGCCTTCCGATGACTATCGCTAAGCAGGTTGTCAGTTCTCCAGAATTCAGTGAAGTGTCTTGCGGGCCCCTGATGTCCAAACAGATACCTTTACAGGCTGCTACCAAGACCCTTTCAGAGTCCGTTATGCTGCAGAAATCTTCTTTGTTTTCTGAGCCTTTGGTTGTCTCTGCCTCGGTTGAGTCCGGAGCTGAGACGCAGGCACCAGCTTCCGATGAGTTTTTTCGCACTACCGAATCTAGACAAATTACTAATAAAAAGAGACAAAAACCTTTGTAAAGAAAACAAAAGCTCCAGCAGCCACGACTATAAACCAAAACGACTTTATTTCACCAATACAGGAAAAAAACGTTTTCGCTCCTGTAACAACAGGAGCTTCCTCAGCGTATATCAGACAGTTAAACAGGCTGTTTAAAAACAATGGTTAGTGACAAAAAGGTGAGGTCACTTCCTGTAAATGCGTGTTTAAAACGCTTTAAACCCAAGTATTACATAATTTAAAATAATGTCAGATAAAGGAATTTTACTTATACATAAAAATATATGAAAATATAAGTGTGTAAAAACACAAGAAGTCAGTGAAACATGTTCACAACGGCAGACTTCAAATAAAGATGTCCAGTATAGAAGGACAACAATGTAAGGATATATGATCAGTACCATAGCCACTTTAAGTGGCATACACCAAGAAGTACTTTGCATCAGGAATGAAAATGGGGATGATGATATTAAATACATAGGTATAAATGTGAATGTGCATGGGGAATAGATAAAAATACACTAGTGCACCCCTTAAAGGGGTGTGACAAACAGTATTGAAGATTGAAAAAATTCACAAAAGCAGTTCAATAAGAACTAGTATAATTCTGCCCTTTTAAATTCTTAATGGACAAACAATACCCGGGGTCAAATGAAGTAGAATAACATGAGCCAAAATCAACATTCAGTTTTATGGCTAAAATTGATCTACCTAAAATGAACTCAGTTAGTTTAATTACCTTAGGTAACTTCTATATTTCAACATACAGGCAATGTTACAACTATCATTGAGCCCTGGATAGGCAAATGCATCCAATTGAAGTTGCCACTCTAACTCACGGGTTTCTAAAATTAAAGTTTGTGGGCCCCCCCTAATGCCACACTTGATGGTGTCTATGCCCATAAATTGAAAACTGTGACCGCTGTTGCTTGAGATATGCTTCGAGAGAGCATTATCATTCTTAAAGTTTGCTAGTCAAACTTAAAGACATCAAGGTCAAAAAGCTAATAAGAGATAGACATGCTTATCAGTCTAACTCAGTCTATCCGAACTTGCTTAAACAGGTTAAAAAACCTCTTAACCACAATGAGAGAGGAGCTCACGGAAGTGACAACATTGACAGCGAGACTGGTGTGCATACCCCTACTGTTGATCCACAGAGAGGCAATGGTGGTGAAGCAAGCTTAGATCAAGGTCCTAGGCGAAGCAACAGGATCAAGTCATTTAACAATAAAAAGGATAATAGTAACAACTATCAGAAACCTTTTTTAGGGAAGAAAGGGAAACGGTTCCAGAAGAACAAGAACTGGAACTGACAAGGGCCTACATTCAATCAATTGATTGTGATTTGGAAGTGTCTTAACATCCCAGTGGTCTTGTCAAATGTAAAAGGCGACTTCCACATATATAATTTTTCAAGCGTCACTGTGGAAGATGAACTTATTGAGCTCTTGGCAAAAGGCTTGAATTTTGTTCCTGACCATAAATTCAAATTGGCTAAATCTCTTATGGACTTAAAATTATTTGTGCGTAAGCTCAATTTGAATGTATTTTTTAACAATGCCTTGCCTCCTAATACATCTAACTTGAAATTAGCTAGCTCTTTTAATCCCCCCTTACATCCTGGGCTTCTCACTTTTGAGAAAGCCTGCGAGCTTGATTTCAGACACTTAGGGGCATCTGGGTTTAATTCTGGTCAAATTAAAAACATTTCGTTTGACCAAACCACGGCCTTGAATAAAATCTCTAGCATGGCTGTCAGAGTAACCAAACCAGATAAGGGAGGGGGTTTGGTCATCTTTGATAAAACACAATACACTGCTAGAATGTTACAGGTATTAGAGTCTTCGGCATATGAAAGTTCCTCTTTAAATGAACTCACAGGTACCTATAACAAAATCAAGGGTTACTTCAGGGACTTATATCTTGAGGGGAGGATTAACATTGACACCTATAATTTCATCGACATATCCTTCCCCAGGATCCCAACTATGTTTGGGATCCCTAAGATTCATAAGAACCTGTCAGACCCACCAATGCGTGCCCTAGTGGATGGTAGATGCTCCATCACACATCCTTGTGCTCGTCTCATAGACAGCATCATAGGGAAATACTTGAAAAACATACCACAAATTTGTAAGGATTCATGGTCCTTTTTGAGCATGATTAATGACATCCAATTCGACAGCGACCTCAATTTTTTGACCATCGATGTGGTTGATTTATACACCTTAATTCCACATGAGGAAGCTGTCGAATGGATCGAACTCATGCTTTTGGAATCTGGAGCCTCCAAAAATGACATCTCTTTGGTTACCATTCTACTGGACATCGTCCTTTCTTCTAATTTCTTCATTTTTGAAGATCAGTATTACCTCCAGAAGAAAGGTATAGCAATGGGCTCTCCATGTGGGAGTAGTGTGGCAAATTTATTTGTCGCCTATTGGGAAAAGAAGCATCTATTCAACCACCCAACATTCATGGAGAGTGTTAAAGTTTACACGAGGTTTCTTGATGATGTGTTCATGTTAATCAAAGGGGGCGAGGATGTCGCCTTGATTCTCATCGCATATATGAACACTTCAACAGAATTTTTAAAATTCACTCACCACTTCTCCACCTCTGAGATTGATTATCTAGATGTCCGGTTAGTCAAAGACATGTCCAACAATAGATTCAGTTCATCTGTTTTTAGGAAGGCTACCTATTGCAACTCGTTTTTGCACTTTTCCAGCTGCCATCCTTGGAAGCAGAAGCGGTCTATTGTTAAAGGGCAATTAGTTAGAGCTGCCCGTATGTGTAGCACAGATGAAGCTTTCGATAAAGAGTGCTCCTTTCTAAAAAACCTGTTTTTGAATCGTGGATATCCTAATACCCTCATTTGTGGCTTAGTTGATGAAGTCTCACTGAAATGTTTTAAAGGCATTTACTCTCCACTGATTTCACACGAAACAACAACACCTCTTGTAGAAACAGGGTTTATATCAGTGATTGCCGACACTATGTTATCTACGACTAGTGATAGCCCTGGCCTTACCCCTGGAAGGTCTAACAACTTTAATTTCTCTATCAGTTTTACCTCTTCATTTAACATCAATACCGGACTTCTGTGTTCAATAATTCGCAAGAACTGGTATTTCATAACCAATTCTGGCCTACATGAGAAGCTAGGAGTAACCCCTTTATTTACTTTTAAAAGAGGTAACAATCTTAAGGAGTTACTACAGAGGAACAAAGGTACAGACCTCATGGTGAGACAAAAAGGCACACACAGATGTGGATGTTGTAAATGGTGTAGGTACCTCAGGGTGGGTAACTCTTTTATTGTGGGCATGAAGAAATACCACATCAATCAAAAGATCAATTGTAACACTAGATCCTTGGTCTATTTAGCCCTATGTGACTGCTGTAACGCATTCTATGTTGGTAAAACGGATAGGCGGTTTCGCGACCGTATTTACCAACATATATATGCGATCACGAACAATAAGAATGATAATGCTCTCTCGAAGCATATCTCAAGCAACAGCGGTCACAGTTTTCAATTTATGGGCATAGACACCATCAAGTGTGGCATTAGGGGGGGCCCACAAACTTTAATTTTAGAAACCCGTGAGTTAGAGTGGCAACTTCAATTGGATGCATTTGCCTATCCAGGGCTCAATGATAGTTGTAACATTGCCTGTATGTTGAAATATAGAAGTTACCTAAGGTAATTAAACTAACTGAGTTCACTTTAGGTAGATCAATTTTAGCCATAAAACTGAATGTTGATTTTGGCCCATGTTATTCTACTTCATTTGACCCCGGGTATTGTTTGTCCATTAAGAATTTAAAAGGGCAGAATTATACTAGTTCTTATTGAACTGCTTTTGTGAATTTTTTCAATCTTCAATACTGTTTGTCACACCCCTTTAAGGGGTGCACTAGTGTATTTTTATCTATTCCCCATGCACATTCACATTTATACCTATGTATTTAATATCATCATCCCCATTTTCATTCCTGATGCAAAGTACTTCTTGGTGTATGCCACTTAAAGTGGCTATGGTACTGATCATATATCCTTACATTGTTGTCCTTCTATACTGGACATCTTTATTTGAAGTCTGCCGTTGTGAACATGTTTCACTGACTTCTTGTGTTTTTACACACTTATATTTTCATATATTTTTATATATATTTTTATATATTTTTATGTATAAGTAAAATTCCTTTATCTGACATTATTTTAAATTATGTAATACTTGGGTTTAAAGCGTTTTAAACACGCATTTACAGGAAGTGACCTCACCTTTTTGTCACTAACCATTGTTTTTAAACAGCCTGTTTAACTGTCTGATATACGCTGAGGAAGCTCCTGTTGTTACAGGAGCGAAAACGGTTTTTTCCTGTATTGGTGAAATAAAGTCGAATCTAGACAAAAAACAACTTCTCATCTGACTACCATTTCTCTCAGACCGATGGATACTCTTAGGCCTAGAAGTAAGGCCACTCCTAGGAAATCTACCTCTAGCCACCATCTTTTTCCTGCTCCACCACCCCAAGCTCAAATGCTTAAAATGGAGGAGGATCTTATCTCCCTTATCAGGGGTAGTCAGGCCAAAACTTCTAAAAGGAAGAGAGACCCTTCTCCTGAAATACCGACAGAATAGGATTCTGAGGAGTCTGATTATTCAGATTTTGAAGAGAAACAACAACTTCTGACTGCTTATGAGGATTCAGATACAGATGAATCCATTCCTTCTGCCTCCTCACCAGACGATCTTTCCTTTGGGGAAAGCCTTCACACCCTCAGGGAACATTTCCACTGGGAATCCCGGGACTTCCCTCAGTCTAAGAAAAGACTAAGAGAGTTTCTAGACCTGCCCCAGCACAGACCCTTGGCCATCCCCCCTACTTAGAGGTGGTGGATGATGTCTTCCATGACTCCAGCTTAGCTCCTGTCACCCTCCCACCTGCTCCCAGTAAACCTGACAGGTATTAGAGTACCAGATTCTCACAAATACATGTACAGAAATCCTGCTGCAGACCCAGAGGTCATTACACAGTGACCAAAAGGAGCTCAGTCTAGTTCTGCAAAGAATCCTATTCTTTCTGACAAGGATTCCAGAGGTCTGGACAGATGGGGTAAAAAAGTATACACCTCTGCATCCTTGGCTGTCGGAGCACTCCGCTGTCAGTTCCACATGTTAAAATATCAGCAGCACACTTTGGAACTATTAAAGCAAAATATTTCAACCTTTCCTGACTGTGCCAATTTGAAAGAGTTAGCAGATTTACTGCACTCTACTTGTCAAGTGGCCAAACACTGTAGATATGACGCACTAGAAGCCTCAAGTAAGGCAGCAGTGTCAGGATCTGTCATTAGGCAACAAGCATGTCATTAGGAGACATGAATGGTTGAAGGAACAACCTCTCCCTGATCAAGTCAAATCTAAATTAATTGATGCACCCTTGGATAAGGACCGCTTGTTTGGAGTAAAAGCAGAAGAGGAGCTTAAAAGATGCAAGACAAAGCAAAATCTATGCAAACAGTTAAATATTTTCTTTCAGGTACAACCTCCTAGGTTCAGCAGGAATTTTCCCTCAAAACACTGTTCCTTTCTTGCACCTAGCATACAGGGGGAAGGTAAGCACTGCAGGGACAGACTACCCAGGCCCCTATCCCAAGGACAGCAGAGAACCAAACCGTGGACCACTTCTGCTCCAAAGGCAGGGAGTTCTAAGCCATCCCTCTATGGTCTGTCCCCCCCCCCCCCCGCGCCCTGCTTTTACTCACCAAAAGCTAAGAGGAAGACTTTCCCTCTGCAAAGAAAATTGGCTTTCTGTAACAAATGACCAGTGGGTCTTAAAGATAATTTTTCAGGGATACAAATTCTCCTTCAACGAACTCCCAATTCCAAGAAGGGTATCCATACTTGCCTCCAAATCAATGGGGAAGCGGCATTGAAACAATTCCAAACTATCATATCCCAAAGGGCAGTAGAACCTGTCCCCTCAGATCAAACAGGCAAAGGCTTTTATTCCAAACTGTTCCTTGTTCCCAGAAAAGAGGGCACTTGGCGCCCCATCCTGGATCTACTCATTCTGAACACCTCCCTGGTGGTCCCCAAATTCAGAATGCTAGCTTTGCAGCAGCTGCTGCCTATGCTGACAAAAAATGCTTGGTTAGTTACCCTAGATCTCAAAGATGCCTGCCTCCACATCCCCATAAGGGAATCCTGCAGGAAATTCCTTTGTTTCAGAGCAGCTTCACAACACCTTCAGTTCTTTGTGCTACCCTTTGGCTTATCTATTACTCCCAGGGTATTCACCAAATGTTTGGCCCCGGCCATAGCCTATTGCAGGCAGAAAATATACAGCTTTACTCTTACCTGGATGACTGCCTCATTCAGGCAGAGTGCAAAGAAAAACTACTTAAGGACCTCCTCTTTGTCAAAGCCCTCCTAACCTCCGTTGGGTACACCAACAAGAGGAAAGCAAACCAAACACCCTCCAGGGAGATCATTTTCTTGTGAGCACTGCTGGACACAGCATCCCAGATTACCTTCCTATCCCTAGAAAAGCAGAGCTTCCTGCCTCTCTACTTTACTTTACCCAGCTGGCTTCCAGAAGTCACCTCACTGCGAAGGAAGTTCCTGCAAGCCTTGAGGTACATGGCATCTTGCATCCTTTTAATTCCTCTGGACAGGCTTCACATGAGAAAACTACAGTGGTATCTAAAGAACCTTTGGTGTCAGCACGTTCAACCTCTAGAGACCTCTCTCCCTCTGATCCCCTGTATGAGGGCCGAGTTTCTGTGGTGGTCAGGGGCCTGTGCCAAGAACAAGGGACTTTCCTTCACCCTCTGCCCAACCGGGCAGACCATTACCACCGACGCCTCAGACATTGCTTGAGGCACTCACCTAGAAGGCAGGTGCACCCAAGGTCTTTGGGATGACCAGCAACTTCCCTTACACATCAACCAGAAGGAAATGATGGCAGTACAGAAGGCTCTGAAATTCTTCAAACCACATCTCAAGCCAGGGGTTCTGCTTATCAAAACAGACGACAACACCACAGTAATGTGGTACATCAACAATCAGGGAGGGACCCAATCTTACCCTCTGTGCAGGCTAGCCATGAACCTCTGGCTGTGACAGCCTCTTCCATGGGACTACACCTAATAGCCCAGTACCTACCAGGGATCAACAACACCCTGGCAGACCACTTAAGAAGAAACTTACTGGACCCCCCACAGATGGCAGCTCCACAGAAAAATCTTTTTTTTACAAATCACTCAGGAGTGGGGGACTCTAGAGGTGGATCTCTCTACTTCGCATCTCAACCATCAGCTGAAAAAATTCTGTACCAGGGAGTATCACCACCTAGCGTGGAAGGCGGATGCCTTGACCTTCCCCTGGAACCACCCTGTTTGTGTACGCATTCCCTCCTGTGCCTCTTATTCCCAAGGTACTGATCAAAATAAGGGAAGAAAGACCAAAGGCTATCCTCATTGCTCCAGATTGGCCCAGACAACATTGGTACCTCTTACTGTGCAGCCTAACCTTACAGCCTCCCAGGCAGCTTCCCCTGATCTCAGACTTTTTGACTCTGGGCGAGGGGGGGTGGGTGCTGCACCCAGACTTGCAGACTCTCAATCTGTCAGCATGGCTAATACTCTAAAGGCAAACAAGGGGCCCCTGTTGAGCAAACAGGTCCTACACGTTATCACAGAGGTCAGAAGGCCCAGCACCAGAAAATCTTGCGCAGGAAAATGGAAAAGATTCTACTCCTGGAGCCAGTCCAGAGGGGACAATACCTCACAACCTTCCATCCCTCTTATCCTGAACTACCTAGTGGAGCTAGTGGCCTCACCTTCTCTCTTACTAAAATCCACGCATTTTGAAAAAGAACAGCCCCTGTTCTCCCATTCTTTGATTAAACAATTCCTCAGAGGGGCTTCCAATGTCAGATCTCCCAGAAGGACCTGAATTATGTTTTGGAAAAACTAACCTTACCACCCTTTGAACCTGCTGCTTCAGCAGAACTAAGAGCACTCTCCTGGAAGAGTGCTTTTCTCTTAGCTATCACCTCAGCCAGAAGGGTTTCAGAATGTCAGGCACTGATGGCCATTGAGCCCTTCATCGTTTTCCATGCAGACAAGGTCTCCCCTGAGGACTAATCCCTCCTTTATGCCTAAGGTGGTATCTAATGTGACTCTCAACCAGGCCGTAGATCTACCCAGCTTCTTTCCTAACCCTCAAAACGGGGAAAAGAATTTTGCACTCACTGGGCGCACAGACAGCTCAGATACTATCTGGACCGTACTAAACCCTTCAGGAAAACAGACCACCTACTTGTCAGTTTTGCCCCAGGGGCAGAGGGGAAGCCCATTTCCAAGCAAACCATTTCCAAATGGATATCACACTATATCCATTTCTGCTACAGATTACATGGGAACCCCCCACAGTCTATTCGAACCCATTCCACTAGGGCAGCCTCCACTTCCACAGCATTCATAGGTTCATAGGTTGGTACTAGGCTATCGGCCCTAGGGGCCTATACAAGCCTAGCCATAACAATTCCCTGGCTGTTTCTTCCCACAATATTTACTTCCCTGGACCCCTGTCTAGCAGGGTGACTGACATGATACCCAGGGTGAATTTCCTATTTCCCATCCAATCGTCAAGGTTCCTTTTGAAGAGGGCCAAAGAGGCGCTCTGTTTGACATGTATGGACAGTACATTCCAGAGTCTGGGGAGTCACTGGGTCAGGAGCCTATCCCTCCACCATGTTTTGTTCATTGTGATGACAAGGTTTAGATCCCTGGAGCATGTGGCTCTGAGGGATTGGGATTTCTTTAAGTGTAGCATGTCCAACAGCTCCGGGTTTGACATGGCCTTGTATGGTAAGCAGAGATTGCCTCTGAGTAGACAATATGCAACAAGGGAATAGCTGGAGTTTTTTTAGACCGTCAGCATAGGGCATCTGCTTTAGGCCTGTGATTCTTTTAGTGAGGTATTTCTGAGGCCTTTCCAGTTGTTGCAGATGTCTTGAGAGGTACATACCAAATGGGGCGTTGTATTCTATAATGGGTCTAATGATGGATGAGTACAGTGGGACAATGATCTCCTTTTTTCTGGATGAAAAGCCCTTAGTGATGAGGTGTGCCACATAGAAAGATTTCCCGATTGTTGTGGCAGTGTGGTTATCGAAGGTGTCTACCTGTGTCCCTAAGTCTATTATCACACTTTGTGTTTAGTGTACTGCCGCCTATGTGGTAATTCATTGGTACTTGTTTTTTTTTCCCAAAGGGGATAAATATATATTTCTTGGCATTGAGCTCGAGCCCATGGCTCTGGCACCAAGCATCTGTTTCTGTAAGGCCCTTTTTTAGAATATCCACATCATTTGGGGATTCAATAATGGCTCCCAGTTTGCAGTCATCTGCGAACTTTGTTAACCAGAATCCCTTAGTGTAGGCCTGTACTTCAGAGAAGTATATGCCAAACAAGAGTGGTCTCAGGACTAAACCCTGAGGTACTCCACTTGTCTGGAGCTGGATTTGGAGTCTGCTACTTTTACAGTGCGGGTTCTGTCAGTAAGCGTCCATCAGCCAACAATCCGTAGACATTCCGAAAAAAATGTAAAGATAGAGACAGACCACACAAGGCTAAGCCTGCCGACGACTCTACCGCTAAGCAGGTCGTCAGTTCTCCAGAATTCAGTGAAACGTCTTTGCAGCCTCTGATGTCTAATCCGATACCTTTGCAGGCCTCTACCAAGACCCTTTCAGAGTCCGGTATGCTGCAGAAATAATCTTTGTTTTCCTAGCCTTTGGTTGTCTCTGCTTCGGTTGGGTCCAGAGCCGTGACACAGGGATTAATGCCCAGCTTAGTAAATTTATCTATGCTTCCAGAGTGGGGGATGGTGTCGAAGGCCTTGGCGAGGTCCATATAGGCTGTGTGGACTGCCTTACCCTCATCCGTAGCTCTGGAGACTGATTCAAAAAAGTCACTCAGGTTCAGGAGACGAGCTTGGCCCTTCATGAACCCAAACTGGGTGGGGTCCAGTGTTTGAAGGTTGCCAATGTCTTGGTTTATAAGTTCCATGATAATACGTTCCATGGCCTTGCAGATCAGGCTCGTCAAACTGATTGGGTGATAGTTCCTAGGATCCAAGTTGGATCCCCCCTTGTGGAGTGGGAGAACTGTAGCTGTGTGCCACTCAGTGGGCACAAAGCCTGAGGTGAGGCTATGATTAAACATGACACTTAGGTGAGGTGTCAGTTCATTTTGTAGTTCATGTAGTACACAGCCTGGGATGTCATCTGGTCTCATGGATGCTGTATTCTTAGCTTTGGAGAGTGCAGTTTCTACCTGTGTGGCCATTATTTCCGAAATTTAGCAATCTTTCTGTATTGAGATGGGCCCTTTAGGGGGTGGGGGGTTGAAGTTGGCACTGAATCGATCTGCCAGGATATTGACAATATCCTTGGGATCAGTATATTTAATGCCATTCTGTTGTAGCTCAGAGGATATCTAAGCATTGCCATTTAGATTCTTGACATAGCTATAGAATGCCTTGTGGTTGTATTTGGAATCTTTGGCAATTTTATTTTCGCAACAAGCTTTGGAGGATTTTGAGGGATCTCAGCTTTTTACTGAGGCAGGTAAGGGAGTTTTTTTGCATCCTGAGATTTTCCTCTCTTCTGCAACAGTTTCTTCCTTTTGTTGTAAAGTTTGTTTATGGCAGGGGACCACCAGATTGGCTTCCTTTTTTTGGAGGAGAGCATCTTGGTTCTGTTTGGGATGGTACGATTCATGCACGAGTGGATGTGTTCATACAGTGCCTTAGTAGGATTCAGCAGTAGAACTTTCAGTTCCCATCTGCATGGGTGTCGTGAAGTTTGTCACTTATGATTTGTAGCATGAAGTTGGCTTTGGAGAAGTTGTTATGGGGGTTTCCTTACAAGGGGTTGGGGGGAGGGATGTGGATGTCAAGAGTGATCAACTTACGATCAGACATGACCAACAAGGGGGTGACCATAGGTGTGGAGCATCGATTTCCCATGTTGGTAATGACCAGGTCTAGAATATTGGAGCCCCTGGTGAGACAATGGGTTGGTTGATCCAGGGCATTGGAATTTATGAATTCCAAGAACCGTTGGGCAAAGGTGTTGGTACACAAGTAGTTTTCCCAGTTAATGGCAGGGTAGTTGAAATCACCAAGTATTAGGGTGTTTGGTTCTATCTTAATATTTTCCAGTATGATTAGAAAGGTGTAGTGAGAATCTTGGGGAAAGCTGCAATTTGGATTGCAGTCTTACCTAGTGTTAGTTGCACTTGGAGAATTTCAAACGCATTGTGTTGGGGAAGTAGCCTGGTGAGGGTCTCTGGTTCTCCTCATTCTCGGCTCCACTCTCCTTGCTTTTCCCCGGAGCCAGAAGAGGAGTACCGGTCTCCCTCGAGGTCTTCGAGGCGGCCTTCCAGGCCCGCCTCGGCAACCTCCTCCAGATCCACTAAAAGCTTGACCGACGCTGATTTGGACCAGATGATGTGTTGTTTCTTGCAGGCTCAATTGCAGATGGGGGTGCTCCAAGCCCCCTCCCTCTGGGGGGGAGCTCGGCCCCTTTCTTCACCCCGATCACTCCTTCTCCGACCCGGTATCGGGTTTTGGAGTCTTCGGATCCAGGGTGAAACACTCCTCCACCTTTAGTGTTTCGGTTGTGGTTTTGTGGCCGAAAAGTGTGGTAAAAGTTGTAGCCTGGTATTGCAGGGGTGCTCTGTGGAGCCTTTAACCAGGTCTGTTACTGTACGGATATCGATGTTCTCCATTTTTAGGAGTGCCTCGAGAGAGTGCATTTTGAGGTTTAGACTTCTAGCATTGAGAAGCATTACCTTTAGATTTTTCATGCTTTTACCGGTTACGGTAGTGATTTTGTCCTTTGAACTTTGCCTAAAAAGGCACTGTAGGAGTGGTAAGAGCCTTAGCCAGTCACCTGAATCCCAGGGGCGACAGGTGAAGACCATCTCTGGCAAAGCATCGTGGTCTGTCGATCATTTCGTCCCATGCAGACAGATACTGGATCCCCTTTGAATGACACCAGAAGCTTAGCCAGTTGTTGAAGTCAATCATTTTGTCCTTTTACTGTGGTATCATTCTGGGTGAAGGAAGGATGCTACTCTGGGCTAGGGTCATACTTGCCTGGGCCACATGATCCGAGAGCTCTTCCATGTCTCTCTCCATGTAGTCCAGGGAGGTACGTCTCAAGTCATTCACTTCAACATGGACAATGACAGAGTCATATTTGTACTTGCTGTGGAGTGACTTGAGTGTATGCACAATGTGGTGGATCCTGGCACCCGACAGGCAGCTGACTGTAATTTTCTTCTTGTTCAGCCTGGTGAGTGGGACATCAGTGTGCCTGACTTATAGAGTCACCTATGACTAAAGTGTTGGGTACGTGGTCTTGCCTTAGGGGATGTTGTTGGGTGGTACACTGATGTTATGAGCTATGTGACACACTGGTTGTAATTGGTGTTTGTTTGCATTTCTGCTTCGGAGGTCCTTGTTGCTTGGACAGGTTACTGTTAAGGGCCTCCGCATATGAGGGTTTAGTGTTGCTATGTGAGGGTGTTGGTGGTGTAGGTTTAGAAGGGCTATGTGTTGCTTGAGGTGTAGTGCGGGTGTTAACTTTTTCCTCTTGACTGTCTAGCACAATCTTGGGTGGAGTGAGCTTTGCTTCCAGTTTGGCTATGTAAGTGCATCTCTTGCAGGTTGCAGTGTTGGGTGGTAGGAGGAGAGGGTTGTCTGTGTACATGAGACAATTGCTGCATTGCCCCAGTATCCCCAGATTCACCAGGTGGACAGGAGAAATCACTGGAAGCTGACCCTTGGGCATGCCTAGTTTGTTGCTTTTTTTGTTAAGTACAAGAGCTGTTTTCCCTTACCATAGCAAGGTGCTTTGCAGTCGTAGGCTGTTTAGTGCCTACGATTAATTTCTCCTTATTAACAAGGAGAGTTGAGTGCTTGTTCATAGGTTCATACTAGGCTATCTGCCCTAGAGCATCTATAAGCCTAGCCAGAGTGTGTTTGGCTTTCGCCACCCATTTTAAATTAATTTTGCTATGCCCTTTTTCGAGGTTAGTATACTGTGCCTCTGTCTAACAGTGACACCTACGATCTCCCATCCACTCATCAAGATTCCTCTTGAAGAGAGTCAATGAGGGACTCTGCCTAACCTGGACTGGGATTTTATTCCAGAGTGAAGGGAGCCTCTGGGTTATGAATCTGTCCCTCCAGCATGTCCTATTTATTTCAGTGCTGAGGTTCAAGTCTCTCGAGCTCGTGGCTTGATGGGATTTGGATTTTCTGAGGTGCAGCTTGTCCATTAATTCCGGGTTGGACATGACTTTATACGTCAGGCACAGGTCGCCTCTGAGCAGTCGGTAAAGCAAGGCAGCCGACGCCATTACATCAGTTTTTTTTGCACTGACCAGTCAGAAGTACAAGGAAATATGTTAAAATGGTCCTGTTGGCAAAAAGCCACCATGAGAAACTTATGTCTCCATAAAGAAAGAAAATACAAGGGGGAAGGGAAACCTTGTATCAGTTTAAGGCTTCCTAGTGCTTTCCAGCAGGTTTTAGAGCAAGTGCTAGTCACAAGGATGCTCAGCGGAGTTCCCACCAGGGACATCCTAGAAGCTGCCACCTGGACTTCTATCCATACCTTTACCAAGCATTACCACCTACCTCTATTTTCTAAGGCTAGGACAAGGTTTGCCTCTGGAGTTCTGCAGGGTATGCTGACCCATGCCTAGGTCTCTTACTGAGCCTACCACCCCTCTCCTCCGCTTTGAGAATCCTCCCACAGGTGATGACTGCAACAGTGAAACACGAAGAACATAGTACAGTTGTGTACGCTTATCATAAATGTAGATGTTGTAGTGTATTCACTGTTGCAGTCCTGGTTTCCCTTCCCCCTTGTATTTTCTTTCTTTATGGAGACATAAGTTTCTCATAGTGGCTTTTTGCCACCAGGACCATTTTAACATATTTCCTTGGACTTCTGACTGGTCACTGCAAAAAAAAACTGATGTAATGGTGTCGGCCGCCTTGCTTTATAACACTGACGACTTGACGTCAGTCAGCAAGCGACAGCAGCTGACGCAGAAAAACATTGACTCTGGTATTCGGGCCAGCCGAGGGCTACCACATCAGGGATAAACCACAGGTGATAACTGCAATAGTGAATACACTCTAACATCTACATTTATGGTAAGTGTACACAACTGTACTTTGTGAACCATCGGTGTTGAGAACCATCTTGGTATCTTCGGAACCGACATCTGCTCCGACATAGTCAGTTCCGTCCGAGGAATCTAGGAGCTGACGCTCTCTGGTCAGGTCTGGGGAAAGGAGTCGGATCAGACGTTTGCCAGATCTGAACTTATCTCTCTGGGCTTTGGCACAGTTGAGCTGGCCTACTACAATGGCTTCGGAGCCAACCCCCTTGGTTCCGGGGATTTCTTCTGGCTCTTTGGAGTGGGACGTATCTTCGGGTCAGGGAGGTGTGCTTTTGAGCTGGTGAGGAGGATGCTGTCTCCTCAGAAAGCCCCACTCAGGGGTTCTGACATTCCTCCTGAACCTGGAGTAAGTTATCAGAGTCACCAAAGAAATGATTAATTTGTTCTAAAACAAAAAAAGAAAATTTGGTGAACCTTACACACCCAGGCTCTGCTTCCCTAGAGCATTAGATGAGTCACCATTTCTAACTTCAAAATGATGCACTTTAATTCTGTCGCTTAATCTTCGCATAGTTTTACCAATGTAAAAACAGTTGCAAGGAGAGCACACTGCACAGTAGACAACAAGGGTACTATTACAGTCAAAATGTTATTTAAATGAAACTTTGAAATTGCAATGTGGAAAGAAATAGAAAGTGCCTGTATAAATAAAATCACAACATACGCATTTCCCGCATGCAAACATACCCCTTGGGTTAAGCTGCCCAGAAGTAGGGGACAACAGAAAAGGAAAGTCATTCCTTTTAAAAAAAGATCTCAAAGTTTTGGTACTTTTGTAGGTAACATTAGGTTCATTACCTAAATTCTTTTTTACACCAGCATCACTCAAGATTATCTTCCAGTTTTCATGTAAAATATTTCTAACAACTTCTCTATCTCTACTAATAGGTAAAGAAAAGGTAATAGTCATGTCATCATCCTTCGCTTCTCTAGTAGAAGAAAAGCCAAATTTTAAAATAGGTGGGAATTTGGCAAATCTTTCTGTTGTCACTTGCTCTCTAATGGAATGCAACAAGTTAATAGGATAGTTTTTCTGAAGAAATAGTTCAGATATGTAGTCAGCTTCCAATTCAAAGTCTGTATCATCACTAGTTAACCTGGACACCCTTATGAATTGTCCTTTGACAATGTTACGTTTCATGAATAGAGGATATTGACTTTGAAAGTCAAGGTAGTTGTTCCTATAAGTGTCCTTTCTTTTTGTGGTGGATGAAATTTTGCCATCGTTCTTGTTAATTTTAATGTTGGGTATCTAAAAACGCAACAGAATCAGTCTTATTCGTTAACTCAACTAAAGCTTTTCTTCCAGCAAAACTTAAATTAAACCATTTAGAAGTAAAGTAGATTTAACAGAAAGAGCTTTTCTTAAGTCATGTTCACATACTTTAAGAAATGTGGTTAAGGTATTGCACAAAAGAGGGTTGTATAAACTTTTCCTCCTAGGTAGAAAAATATTAAAACCTCACCCTCCAACATGAGAGTCAGATGAAACTTGGGAGTCCACAACAGATTGGGTGTCACCAACAGATTGACAGAATCATTAGATCTGAAGTGGTTAACTTCATTTGGTCTGCAACCTGTGGGTATTGGATCCGACCTCAGATCCGAGCCGGCAGCTTTACCTAGCTAAAGATCCGAGCTCCTAGCTCCTCCCCTACCCATAATTCCCTGCAACACATCCCCCATCCTCAGATCTAGTTTGCCACGGCTTTCAGCAGCTTCTAGAGACAAGCTCTTGGCATGGGTGAGAGATTTCAAGTTTATTAAAAACTTTAAAATCGCTCTTTTCTTAACTTTTTCTGTGTGTGTGTGCTTGGTTTAGCCCCCTTTACCATCTAGTATTCTTATTTTAACTTTTTTGTGGTAAATTCTCTTTGTTTATTTTCCACCTCCCCCTAGTGTGTGTGTGTGTGTGTGTGTGTGTGTGTGTGTGTGTGTGTGTGTGTGTGTGTGTGTGTGTGTGTGTAGTGTTATGGCTGAAGGGCCTAAAGCCATTTTTTCTAAATGCACTGAGTGTGGTCATAAGCTGTCCCCAGCCGATGGCCACACTCGGTGCGTTATTTGTCTGGGGGTGGCCCATTTATACACCAGCTGCCAGGTCTGTGCAGCTTTCAACCCCCGGGCCATCAGGGATAGGAGGAACAAGCTAATCCTGGCGTGATTGTTACCACCGGATTCTTCTTCCTCCTCTCCCTCTAAGGCACCGGTCGTGGCTGCGGCTTCCATCCCTTCTGATCCTCCTCCCTTGTTGGGGACTCAAACTCCCTCTGTTGCTCAAGATGAGGGGGACTCTTCTTCCTCTTCTAAGAAGAAGAAGAGAGACAAGGACTGGCATAGGCACAAAAGGCGGGCTGAGTCTCATCCCTCAGTCCCGCCAGCTAAAGCAGCTAGTCCCACTAAGAGGGTCTCTGGTTCTCCTCATTCTCGGCTCCGCTCTCCTTGCTTTTCCCCGGAGCCAGAAGAGGAGTACTGGTCTCCCTTGAGGTCTTCGAGGCGGCCCTCCAGATCCACTAAAAGCTTGACAGACGCTGATTTGGACCGGATGATGCGTCGTTTCTTGCAGGCTGAAATGCAGATGGGGGTGCTCCAAGCCCCCTCCCTCCAGGGGGGAGCTCTGCCCCTTTCTTCACCCCGATCGCTCCTTCTCCGACCCGGTATCGGGTTTCGTTGTCTTCGGATCCATGCCGTTTCGGACCCGGGGATACGTCGGCGCCGATGGTCTTGGTTACTTAGCCGACTATGCCCTCGAGCGTGTCAGATCCGAGCTCTCTGGGCCGAGAGCCGAGCGTCGGATCCGTGGGGGGAGCGGTGTCTTTGGCGCCGTTTAGGTCGGAGCACACTTCCCTCTTGAGTCCGACTCCGATCCCTGCATCGGCGCAGAGGGAGCTGCTCCCGGAGCCAGGGGAGAGTGGTTCACCCTCTGCGTTTGATGTATTGGAGAGGGTGCTGTAGAGGACTTCCAGATTCCCAGTCCGGGCTACGGATCCATCCATCACCCCTGCGTATTTGGGCCTGTCCTCCGTCATCCGGCCACTGGGACAGCCTGCATCAGCGCTCCAGTTGGTTCCCTTAGAGGAACAGGATCCCGTGGGTGAGCCCTCCTCGGATAGCCACTCCGAGCAGGTTCCTCACAAAAGGAAGTGCAAAAGGAGGCACCTGGACTCCCCTGAGTCCCCTGACAGAGGACACAGATTTGGAGGAAGGGGAAGGTTCCCCAAGGTCACCCCCTGAGGATGTCTCCTTTGGAGACATCATGGAAATGTTGCGAATCAGAGGAGGGTGGTCTGCCCAAAAACCTTCCTCAGATGAGTCTGTGTTTCTGGATGCATTCGATGCAGGCCCATCTACTTCTTGGGTGTCCCCCCGGCTGACCCCCTGGTGGACTTAATTACCACCAGGGCTTTGAAGGAGCCGATTCCCAGAAGGCCAGACAAGGTACTTAGTCCCCCTTCTGATAGGATGGCTTGGTGTAAAGGTTCTCCAGTGGATGCCAACGTGGTGGCGGCTGCCACCAAGAAGGAACTAGCGCAGGAGAGTTCCTTGGTCCACCCTCCAGATAAGGAATCTCGGACGTTGGACCGCATTGGAAAGCGGATGTTTGCTTCAGCTATCTTCTCTGTGAGGGCACTGAACTATATGGTGCACGTTATCAGGCTCCAGCGAGACTTGATAAAGGAATACGCTGGAGCCCCCCTGGAGTCCATGGCGGCCGAGGACAAGTGCATCTTCTCGACTCGCATGGCCACTCTGAAATCTTTTACTAATACATCTATGCGGCTACTCTCCCATGCTACGGAGGGAGCGGCTAGAGCCAGCAGAGCAGGCATCGCTCTGCGGCGCCATGCCTGGCTCCTCCTTTGCGATTTTGCGGAACCCTTCAAGGCGTCCTTCGCTAACGTGCCCTTTGACGGTTCTATGCTTTTTGGCAAGACCGTCCGCGACATGCAGTTCCAAAGCAAAAAGGACGGGAAGACGCTGTCTGCCATTGGGATCCGCTTCTCTAATCCCCAACGGTCTTTCGCCAGGAACCAGAGGGGACAAAAGAAGATGTGGTTCCGGAAATCACAACAGTCCCATCCCGCTTCGGACCCCTCATCCTTCAGAGGCAGAGGAGGACAAGGTGGACGCCGGCACAGAGGCAGAGGGGGGGGGCCGAGAAATTTCGGGTCCCGAGAACCTTTCTTGGAGAGGCCCGCACAACAGCCCTGAGGGCTTACCCGGCTGTCCCTCTCTGGAGGCAGTCGGGGGGGCGTCTGTCGGAGCACCTCCAAAATTGGGAGTCCATTACTACGGATCGGTGGGTGCTCCGAGTTATATCCAGAGGTTACTCCATTCCCTTTCTGAGTCTACCCCCTCCTGTGAAACGCCTCCCCGATGTCCCACCCGATCAAAGGGAGGCAGCAGCTTCGGAAATTTCGAAGCTATTAGAGAAAAGGGCCATCCAGCCCGTTCCCCCAGGCCAGTCCGGATTGAGAAATTACTCCAGGTCCGGGAGAACAACTGGATGTGCTCCATAGACCTCAAAGATGCGTACTACCACATTCTTATGGACAGACGATCCAGGAGGTTCCTCCACTTTCGGCTGGGAGCCAGTCATTTTCAGTTCAGGGCACTTCCGTTCGGCCTCACCTCAGCCCCCAGGGTGTTCACCAAAGTCATGGTGGTGGTCGCAGCCTACCTGAGACTTCAGGGCATTCGGGTCTTTCGGTACCTGGACGACTGGCTCCTCACCGCCTCAGCCAGGCATCAGCTCTGCTGGGCCAGGGATTATACCCTGACTCTTACTCACCATCTAGGTATTACTGTGAACCTTCAAAAATCATTCATTCATCCTGTGCAGGTCCTGGAATTTATAGGGTGCAAAATAGATACACGTCACTCCAAGGCCTTTCTAACAACAGACAGGTTGCGCAATTTGTCTCTTCATGTTTTGGCAATATTCCAGCCTTCAGCCCCCCCTGCGGAATTAGTCCTGAGAGCTTTGGGCTCCATGGCGGCAGCCATCGGTCTGTCACCTTTAGTGCGCCTGCATATGAGAATCCTACAATGGACTCTTCAGGTCCAGTGGTCACTGTTACTACACCCCTTGAGCACCCCGATTCCCCTGAGCAGGGTTTGCAAGGACTCCCTTCTCTGGTGGCTGCACTCACAGGAGCTACGAGAGGGGAGACCGTTCGTCATGCCTCAGCCCCAAGCCACGTTGACCACGGACGCTTCTCGCCTCGGGTGGGGGGAGCATGCTATAGGCAGAACCGTCCAAGGCACGTGGGCTTCCTCAGACACCGTTCTACATATCAATGTCTTGGAGATGAGGGCGGTGCTTTTGCTGTTGCAAGCCCTACAAGACCTTCTTCCTCCGGGATCTATTGCAATTCAGTCAGACAACATGGCTATAGTCTGGTACATCAACAAACAGGGGGGAACCAGATCTTATCCCCTTTGCCGAGAGGCCATGAGAGTCTGGAAATGGGCGATCTCCACCAACCGCTTTCTGGTAGCAACGCACATTCCGGGCCGGACCAACATCCTAGCGGACAGGCTAAGTCGCCTAATCCTCACACAGTACGAGTGGTCTCTAAACCCGTTGGTAGCGAAACAGATCTTCCTCCAATGGGGTCTACCTTGCTGCGATCTCTTTGCTTCTCCGGCAAACTTAAAGTGCAGTGAATATTTCGCTCTAATTTCCCCAATAGGGGAGAGCCCCAGAGACACTCTGGTTCATGCTTGGCCCCCCGATCTCCTTTATGCTTATCCCCCGCTTCCGCTCATGACGAAATTCCTGCAGAAAGCTCATCGGTTGGGGAGCAAAATAATCCTCATAGCCCCATTCTGGCCTCGCCAGATCTGGTTCCCGTACCTGCGGTCTCAGAGTCTAGTTCCTCCTTGGATCTTAGATCCCATCCCGGATCTAATTTCTCACCCTGTGGGATTACAACCCCCAAATCTGGGCGACCTCAAGCTCACTGCTTGGTTGATCCACTTCCGCTGATAGCAAGGACTCCCGGTATCAAGTCACCAGTTAAAGCCATTCTGGTAGCAGCACACAAACCTTCTACCAGAAGGATCTATGGTAGTAAATGGAAACGCTTTTTCATTTGGGCCAAAGACGGGGGCTTGGATCCCTTTACTGTCCCTATTCCAATGATTCTTGAATTTCTGTCCCATATCTTTCATCAGGGAGCCAGTGCATCTACGGTTAAAGTACAGTTGGCAGCCATCTCCCATTTTCATGTTGGGAGATGAGGTAGGATCACTGGCTTCCACCAGAATTTGCAAAACCTTTCTAAAAGGTGCTTTCCTGTTAAAACTGCCAGTTAAGTCTGCGGTTTGACCATGGAACTTAACACTGGTCCTGCAGGCTTTGACGGGCCTTCCTTTCAAAACGGCCGCGTCAGCTCAGTTAAAATTTTTATCCTTGAAAACAGCCGTCCTGGTTGCAATAACGTCTGCCAGGAGAGTGTCTGAGCTTCAAGCCCTCTGTATGAAACTCCCTTATCTAATTTTTCATAAGGACAGAGTTTCTCTCAGGACTAATCCTTCTTTCCTCCCTAAAGTAGCCTCTGAGTCGAATATTAATCAGTCTATTAATCTGCCAGTGTTCTTTCCCAATTTCCAGAACAAAGGGGAATACACACTGCAAAAATTGGATGTGCATAGACAACTGCGTTTTTATCTGCACATGACAGCAACTAACCGTAAGTCTGATCAATTGTTTGTGTCCTTTGCCAAGTCTTCTTTAGGCAAACCTATTACCAAAGTGACATTAGCTAACTGGATTTCACAATGCATCATCCAAGCCTATTTAGCTTCGAACAAACCAGTTCCTTTGGGAATCCATGTGCATTCAACCCGATCCATAGCTACCTCTGCTGCGTTCTGGTCTACAGTCCCTATAGACATATGTTCAGCAGCTACTTGCTCCTCCTCTCATACATTCATTTCTGGATTTGATTTCCAGGAGTAGGGCTTCCTTTGCCTCTGCGGTGCTCCGGAATATTCTTCCTTGAGGGCCGCCCAAGGTTTTCTAGGTAGCTGGGGACTCTGTCCCACAGGTTGCAGACCAAATAAAGCTAACCACTTCAGATAAAGAAGCTATGTACTCACCATAACGTTCCATCTGAGTGGGTAACTTCATTTGTCTGCAACCGACCCCCCTACATTCCCCCTAACCAGTTTCGTGCTTCTTAACCAGGAGAGGATTATCCATTCTGTTAGGCAGTAAGGTTACTGGCCTCATTCGAGGGTCTTGTGGAGTCCCTATAGGCAAACTAGATCTGAGGCTGGGGGATGTGTTGCAGGGGATTATGGGTAGGGGAGGAGCTAGGAGCTCGGATCTTTAGCTAGGTAAAGCTGCCGGCTCGGATCCAAGGTCGGATCCGATACCCACAGTTTGCAGACAAATTAAGTTACCCACTCAGATGGAACGTTATGGTGAGTACATAACTTCTTTTTCTATAACAATACTTGGTTGGACAAAAAAATGTAAATAATGGTTAATATTTATGATTAATGGCTGACAGTTGGATTGCTCAGCATCCTGTAATTTTTTTCATTCTGAAGACGTTCTGAGACAAATAAACAAGAACAAAAGCTTAATTTGCCAATGTCTGAGCAGTTATTTTAGATATATATATATATATATATAGATATATAGATATATATATATATATATATATATATATAGATAATTAAATATTAA